>NC_081406.1:468501399-468511399 GCF_030272615.1 Cryptomeria japonica | reverse complement strand
CTGATCTAGTTATAATTTAGAATCACATGGATAACATTGGCACAAGTAGAAATAGAAAACATTAAAAATTGAATTCTTTTTGGTATTTTCTACACCTTAGTAAATTACATTTTCAAAGCTATTCAAAGTGGAATTTAGCATTGAAAGTGTTGTTAGCCCCTTAATTTGAGTATTTAATTCAACTTAGAGCCCTTGACGATCTTTTTGATGATGTAAATGGTTTTAGATTTCATCCATTGAGCTAAAAGTAATGTTCCCACCCTTTTTTAATTTTTTTTTACTTTATTGCTATTTTATTCACATGTATTTGTTGATTTCAAATTCCTAAGGGATGTCACAAGAAGTGTGTTCAAATTATATAAATTTGTATTTTAAATGTAATTAGTCATCTTTTTGGAGTTGTATACATCTCTTTTTGAGTTTTTTGTTTAGGAATAATTTGTTAGAAATTACAATGTTGAAGGTTGTATGCTAAGTATTGTCCTTTGATCCATAATCCAAATCAAAGATATTGTAAATAGCTTATTATAAAATCAAGTAGATGTAGAATAGTTGATTTCATGATTCTTTAGTTCTCTACCATTTAATAATATTTACAAGCACGAGTTAACACAAAACGTGGTACTTTTTCTTTGCTATCTAATTTGTAGGTTCAAGGATTTGGTTTGCATCATTTTGTAGCTTCTTAGAATATACATACACACATACACACAAATACATATACACAACATATATATACATATAAATGTATAATGAATGCATACATACATACATACATACATACATACACACACACACACACACATACATACATACATATATAGAGAGAGAGAGGAGTCAACTTCACACAAGATTTTAGAATTTGTTGAGATCAAAATATTTAAAACTTGTTCATGTATTTAGATTGTGATGCTTAGATAAGTGGAGGATGAGGGTGTTTTCCATGTATTAGGATTCTTAAAATCAAAGATAAGAAAAGAACTTAAAAAAATTAGAAATCTACTTGATGATGTATATAACTAGATATGATATCTAAAATTATCTATTTGAAAGGGTTTACGAACCTAGAAATCCCCATGTAAAAGGAGAGTGGTGTGTAATAGCTTAATTAATACTACAACATTCAACATAATCAACATTAATAATTTTATGAAAGAATTCGAAAAAAAATCTTATGGTCGGGAGTGGAAGATAAAAATAGAATCCCCGTTATTGCATGGAATAATATTTGTATTCCTAAGGCTTTCGGGGGTTTGGGGTTAAGGAACATTATAACTATGAATAATGCCTTGCTAGCTAAACAAATTTGGAGAATGAAAGGGGAGGAAAGGGAGTGGAATTCATTTGGAAAAAGAAATACCTTTACATGCAACCATCTAAGGAAGAATTTATGGAAAAAAAAAAATTTGTCGAAGGCTCTACAATTTGGAATGCAATTCAAATGGCTAAAGCTTGGACTGCAGTTGGAAGAAAGTGGAAATTGGGGAATAGGAGGATTATTAGATTCTGGGAGGACAGATGGCTTACGGATAAACCGCTGGAGTAAATCCCCATCCTTAAGGAATGGAAAGAATGGTTCAAAAGCAGGTATGGAATCTTTGTTAGAGACTACTGGAGAAATGGGAAGTGGACTGAGTTCAAGCAGCTTTGTTCGGGATTAAAATTTTTAGAGATCTTGCTTTCTTCTAAAATTTTAATGGACAATTTTGAGGATTGTTTGATTTGGAGGGAAACTTCTGATGGGAAATATTTTGTGTCTTCAGCAGTGTCTATCCACAACAAAGTTCTAGAAGAGATCCCTTTGTGGGATAAAGTATGGATAAAGAAGTCGATGCCCAGAATTAATATCTTTTTTTGGATTTTTATCCAAAACAAGGTGCTAACTCTTGATAATCTCCATAAGCGAGGATTTGTTTTTCCTAATAGGTGTTCTCTTTTCTACGGGGAGGAGTCTGCTTGTCATTTCCTCTACCAGTGTATTTTCAGGTAGGAAATTTGGAATATTATTTTTAGTAGGTGGACATTGAGCTGGGTTTTCCTAAACTCTCTAGAAGAGTTTTGGCAACAATGGCATTGCCCTAGTTCCAATTCTAAGAATGTTGATCTTTGGAAACTAACTCTCCCTAATGTCATATGGAACATCTGGAAGGAGCGCAATAATAGGATTTTTAGGGATAAAAGTGTGAACCCTGAAGTGGTGGTGGATAAAATCTATAGAGGGATCTTTGAATGTTTATATGGAATTGATAATGGTTTAGCTACTAAAGAAGACTTTAATGAAAGATGGAACCTCTCTAATAACAGAAACAGTAAAGATAAGGGTAGGGATGGTCTATTCTGGTGCTTTCCTTCACAGGGATGGATTAAGGCCAACTTTGATAGGGCTTCTAAGAGGAACCCAGGGAAAGCTGGTTATGGGGGCTTTGTTAGGAATTTTGCTGGAAGTTGCCTTGTGGTTATTGTTGGCCCTTTGGGTAACCAAACTAGTCATTATGTTGAAGCCTCGGTGGCTTTGAATACTTTGATTATAGCAAAAAATCTCAATCATGATAATCTATGCTTGGAGGGAGACTCACTTAAGATTATTAAATGTCTTAAGGGAGAAATTGAGCCTTCGTGGACTATAGAAAATATTATTTTTAAAGCTAGAGAAATTATTTCAAGCTTTAAATCAATTATCATTGAACATGCCTTCAGAGAAAAAAATGTTGTAGCGGATGGTCTAGCGAACCTTGGTGTAATTTCCTAAGCTCAAAGTATATGGAATGGGGAAGTTAATATTTATTTTAATATTAAAGAACTCATCAGAAAGGACAGATTTACGGGGAAAGATGGATCGCACGTTAATCATGAAAGTATTAAAGAGTAATCTTCAAATGTTTAGAAAGGTGATGATGACACGTCAGAAGGGCAGAGTCCTAAACAAGTATATTAATTTTCTGTACGCTTTGTGGGTATGTATTTTCAAAAAGCCGAGTGTAATTTGGAAGAAAGCTCTAAAGTTCTAGAAGCAAAGAAATTGTAAAACAAAATCTAAACTGGGGGGCTCTAAGAAGAGAGGAACCTGATAATATTTCTAGATGGCAGGAGATGCCTAAGGTTTGGACAAATCTGGAGAAAGGATTCATGATGAGTTTCATGGAAAAATTGGTCGACTATGATAAAGGCAAAGTAAACCTAGCAGTCACCAAAGTTACTGAAAACTGGATAAATGGCTCCTTCAAAATTCATGGTGTTAGGTTTAAGCTAGAAGTGGACCTCTTTTCGACAATCACAGCTATGCCCCATTCTGGTCTTAACTTCTTTAGAGACCTGAAAGTGTCTAATAATGTAGTTAAACTTTTTCTGCGTAAAGAGAAGGAGAGAGCGAAACTAGGAAAAGCCACAGGGGGGGGTATTATGATGCTTCTAATATAAATAAAATTTGGGGTTGTGTGCTTAATGCAATTATGGAATATATTACTGTGGAGGGTCATTTTACCAAGGTCCACACATACCATTTTGTGCTTTTAAATCATTTTATACGTGAGAAGAGGATTTCTTTGCCCTATGACCTCTTTAGGTCTCTATCGCGGTCTCTGAATAAGCAGAGCAAGAACCCTTCTTCGTATGTGCTTCATTGTGGCTTTATTATGCTCATTTATGAGCATTGCAAGATTTTGGCTATCCAAAAAAACAAGAGGTTATCGGTGTTGCTAGGGAAAGGAAAGATGAAGATGGAGGAAGGTGGGCCTAGCAAGGATGAGTTGACACAAAGAAAAAAGGGTAAAAAGGCCACTGTGGAGAAAATTCAAGAGGACATGGGTAAACAAAAGGATACTGAATTTGATTCTAAGGACACTGGAAAAGATGGAAGCGAGATAGAGACTGGTGAGTCTGACAGAGAGGAGAGCTAGAAAGAAGAGGAAGTGGGGGAAGAGGAAGGAGGAGCTAAGGATGTTTTTGATCAGAATAGCCCTACCCACATTGTGAGCATAGGTAATGTTAGCAATCAGCCAATGGAGGAGTAGGACAATCAGAATAATAAGGAGGAAAGGGAAATGGAAACTGAGAAGGAGAAGGATAAGGAGAAATCAAGCAGGGATCAGGATAAAGATGGAGATGGGGTTATTCTGGATAAACTCAAAAACCAGACCGAGGCTCGAATGGGTTTTGACAGGTGGGTATATGAAAGAATCAAGAATTTGAAAAAAATTGATAAGCAGTAGGAAGAGAAGAGAAAGAAAGTAGAAAGTAACCAGGAGTAGTGTAAAAAGGGTATGGAGGAAAAAGTGGAGAAGCTGGAAGCTCGGATTAGTAAACTAGAGGAAGGAAAAACAGCCACAAAAAACTTTTTGGTAATGATTCTGGATATCATTACTTCTGTGACTAAGAATTTAGAGGAAATTACCAAGTTCCTTGATGGCTCCAGCACTTCCAAACCTGTTGTGGACCTATATATTGATGAGGATGCTACTGAGGCAAGGACAGTGGAAAGTGCTGCTGGTGGTGTGGCAAAAAGAACTAGGATGAGTATGAAAAAATTTGCTTTGGCCTCTTTCAAGGAAATCCCTATGCTCAGGGATAATATTAAAGATTTGCAAGGGATTAGCGAAAATTTGGCTAATGCCCTTAAAAACATTAAGTAATTTTTCTTTTCTCTTTTTTTGTTTTGGCTGGACGTTGCTAGTTTTGTTGGGATTTTATGTTGATTTTTGCCCAAAACTGTGCTGGTTTTTTGGCATAATGTCTTTTCTTGTTTCTTAGTGCTTTTATCTATTAAGGTTCTTTTGTAAATGGTTTCAAGATCCCTTCAAAACTTATTTTTCCCCTAATAAAAAATATTAATAATTTTATGTAAAAAATACATAGACAAAAGAAATAAAAGTCAATCAAAATAATTCTCATAATTTTAATTAATTAATTGATTAATTTAATTTTAAAATTATATTAATTAATTTGAAACAAACCAATAAAAATAACCAACACTAATTAAATAGTTGAGTTTCAAAATGTAAAATGAATTTATCCATCTTTTAAAAAAAGAAATCTATAGAATGGGGTCATTTTCTTGTAAGGAAGTTAAGTAGCGGAAACAACTTCCTACACTAACCTTGAGAGGAGGGTAATGCAAAAAAATTTCAGATCATTACAACAGTTACAGAAAATAGAAATAGATATAATAGCATTCATACCACAACACAATGATTTACGTGGGGAAAACCCTTTCGGGAGAAAAACCCCACCCTCCAAAAGCAGCTCAATATTTTATTCAGCAATCAAAAACAGATTACAACATACTTGCAGAGCAAGCTCTTCGCAGGAGTACCACTAATCAGAGATTCAGAGGCAACTCAATAGCCATAAGACTCTTACACACAACCTCTATCTCACACACCTCATAAATAGGAGATACAATACAAGAAACCGTCAAACGGTATTACAAAACCATGGGCTAAAACCACCCAATAAGGTGTAGCCGACCTTATCTCCCTTCTAGATGCCCTATGACATGTTAAATCACACATCAACACGTGTCGCTCCCTTTTTACAGCTCATTTATGTATCCCATACAAATTATTTTTCCTATTTCAGGAGTACAAACTTCCGGAGGCCATAACTTGAGAACCGGGTGTCCGATTGACGAACCGTTTGAAGCGCCGGAAAGCTCACAAAGTGCTCTATCACCTCGTAACCCACTTTGCCAGTTATGGCCACTTTTCAGGGCGTTTCGGAGCCTCTAAAGTCCCCAAAATTAAGTTTAAATATTTTACTGCACCCCTCCAAGATGAAAACTTTAATATCTTCAAAACTAGCTGTGACCTTGCGACACAACTTTACTGGAATGCTTATCTAGCCAACCAGAAGCTTCAGGGAGAGTTTCACACCATTTTGTGCTCAAATGAAAACTTACTATAAATAGTAACCTCGCATAAATGCAAGGTTGAGACACCATTTTTTCCCAACAAATCTCCCACTTGTCGAACACCTTGCAGGAGCGGAAGGGAATGTCAACACAATGAATCAATTGCTAGGGGCCATAAGGCCCATAGACTCTGAACACCATTTGAACTTCTCTGTGCTCATAGCCTTAGTTAAAGCATCTGCAACATTCATCAAGGTTTCCACCTTAACCAGCTTCAGCCTACCATCTTCGACCATATCTCTAACAAAATGATACTGAACATCAATATGTTTGGTCCGGGCATGAAATGTCGGGTTCTTAGCTAGGCTAATTGCACTTTGACTGTCACAGTAAACTGTCACTGTACCTTGTTTTATTCCAATATCCGAACACAGTCTCTTAAGCCAAATGGCCTCTTTACAAGCATGAGTAGTTGCCATATACTCTGCTTCAGTAGTGGATAAAGCAACCACAGCTTGTCGCTTACTCATCCAACTAATTGCACCACCAAACAAAGTAAACACATAAGCACTGGTGGATCTTCTACTATCAATATCACCTGCCCAATCTGAATCCACATAACCATGGATATCAAGGGAAGTCATGTCTCCAACTGAATTACCATGATAACACAAAGAATACTCTGAAGTACCCTTCAAATATCTGAAGACTCTTTTGACTGCATCCCAATGAACTCTACCAGGATTAGACATATATCTAGAAAGTACTCCCACTGCTTGGGCAATGTCTGGTCTAGTACAGACCATAGCATACATCAAGCTTCCAACCGCACTCTGGTAAGGCACTCTGCTCATGTCTTCCATCTCTAATGGGGATGTAGGACAATCTGAAATAGATAGTTTCATTCCAACTGTAAAAGGAACACTCAATGGTCTACAATTCTGCATGTTGAACCTCTGTAACACTGAATTCACATACTTACTCTGGCCTAGCCATAGCTTTCTATTCACCCTATCTCTTCTAATTTCCATCCCAAGAATGTGCTTTGCTGCACCAAGATCTTTCATTTCAAATTTAGCAGCGAGCTGAGACTTCAGTTCTGAAATCATACCTTTCCCTTTACCAATGAATAACATATCATCAACATATAATGCAATGAATAAGAAATGATCACCATAAGATTTATAATAAACACAGTGATCTGATTTAGAACGTTCAAATCCCAAACTCAACACATATGTATCAAATTTCTGGTACCACATCCTAGGACTTTGTTTGAGGCCATACAAAGATTTCTTCAATTTACAGACCAAATTACTTTTGCCTTTCACCACATAGTGCTCTGGCCGTGTCATATAAATATCTTCCTCCAAATCACCATGAAGGAAAGCAGTTTTCACATCCATTTTCTCAACCTCTAAATCATAAGCAGTAGCAATAGAAAGCAAAAATCTAATGGACGTCATTTTTGCAACAGGAGAAAATATCTCACTGTAATCAACACCCTCAACCTGAGAGTAGCCTTTTGCAACCAACCTTGCTTTATACTTCTCAATGCTTCCATCTGAACCAATCTTTTTCTTGAACACCCATTTAAAACCAACAGGTTTTCGTCCTTCAGGCAATGGTACAAGATCCCATGTATCATTCTTTTTCAAAGCTGCCATTTCTTCCTCCATAGCAATCTTCCAGGATTCTGCATCATTCATACCTAATGCCTCTTCTACAGATTTTGATTCATCCACACTAGTATTCAGAGCAAAAATACATCTCCAATCATTAGGTGAATACCTTTCAGGTGGTTGTCTATGTCTTGTAGACCTTCGAACAAGCTGAGTTGGAGGTTCTTCCTCCTCTTCTGAAGATTCAGAGCTAGACGAGCTCTCCTCAAATTCTTGCCTATCTAGGGGTCTCGATTCAATTCTTTCAGGTGTAGAAGGAAGTTGAATCACTTCTTCTTTTTTAGTCTGTTCTGGCTGCAATGTAACAGAAGGAGACTTAATTTCTCTGAAAATAACACTTCTACTATGAATTACCTTTTGTGCAACAGGGTCCCAAAGCTTGTATCCTTTCACACCATAACTATACCCGATGAAGATACATTTCATAGCCTTGTTCTCCAACTTTGTTCACTTCTCCTTTGGCACATGTGCATATGCCTCGCAAACAAAAACTCTAAGATGTCTCAATGAAGGCTTGTGACCTGACCATGCTTCCATAGGCGTTTTATCAACAAGAGCTGATGTAGGAGACGTGTTAATCAGGTAGCAAGCAGTGGCAACAGCTTCAGCCCAAAACTTTTGTTCGAGACCAGCACTACTCAACATACTCCTAGCCTTCTCCATCAGTGTCATGTTCATTCTTTCTGCAACTCCATTCTGCTGTGGAGAATACGGAGTTGTCTTCTGCCTGTTAATTCCATAGTCTTTACAGAATCTATCAAAATCATTAGAGCAAAACTCACCGCCATTATCAGTTCTCAAACATTTTATTTTCTTTCCAGTCTGCAACTCAACCATTGCTTTAAATTCTTTAAAACGACTAAAAACTTCAGATTTACTTTTTAGAAAATATACCCATGTCCTTCTACTAAAATCATCAATAAATGAAACATAATATGTGGATTTTCCAATTGAAGAGACATCTACTGGACCAAACACATCATAATGGATAAGATCCAAAACACCACAAGCTTTATGAGAACTCGAGTAAAACTGAACGCGGTTTTGTTTTCCATAAATACAATGCTCACAGAAATCAAAGTCAAGATTACAATCATTCAAACCTTCAACAAGGTTTTTATTTTTCAAGGTCCTTAGACCCTTTTCTCCAATGTGGCCAAGTCTCTGGTGCCATAACATAGTCTTCTCTGCAGGTAACTTTGCTTCAGACAAAAGAGCACCCTTAGGTACCCAAAAACCATTTCCATCTGCTGAAGGTGAAACCTTCAAATCTTCTAGTGAAGTATCCACAGATTTACTTTTTACAGAAGTGCTATTACACTCAACAGTGTATGCTTCAAGCTTATACAAAGTGCCAAACCTGACACCTCTAGCAACTACCATAGCACCCTTAATCATCTTACATCCTGTTTCAGAAAAGACTACCTGCACACCCGCATCTATCAGTTTGCTCACAGATAACAGGTTTCGTTTTAATCCAGGGATATGCAGCACACCATTAATCCTTTTTATTCTACCATCAGAAAACCTGATTCTAACTTTACCTCGACCAACAATGTCTAGAGGTGAATCATCACCCAAGTACACCTTACCTCCATTAAATCCTTCATATTCAGAAAACCAATTTCTATTAGAAGTCATATGAAAAGATGCACTTGAGTCAATTAGCCAGGCATCATTACCTACATGAGTCGCCAAAGCCGCAATAAATGCATTGCCATCTTCCTTGTTGGACTCAGAATCAGAATCGAACTTTTTCTTTTTCTTCTTCTTCTTTTCTTCTTTGCAGTCCTTATGGATGTGACCTGGTTTACTGCAATTCCAGCAAATGACTTTGGACTTTCCAGGAGATTTCGATCTCCCTTTGGATTTGGACTTGCCGTGCTTCTCATTCTTCTTGCCTTTCTCCTTAGGTCTTCCACGAACGGTTAGGGCTTCCTTTGAACTGATGGATACCTTCCTTCGCATCTCTTCACCGAGTAGGGCACCCACCACATCTTCAGATTTCAAAACAACAGAAGTACTACCGATAGCCATAACAAGAGAATCCCATGAATCAGGCAAAGAGAAAAGCAAGATCTGACATTTCTCCTCCTCGTCCATCTTAACACCGACAGATACTAATTGAGCCACCAACATATTGAATGCTTCCAGGTGGTCTGCAATTCGTCCACCCTCTTCCATCTTCAAGGAATACAATTTCTTTCTTAAGAAAATTTGATTTAATAAAGATTTCACTTGATACATCTCACCAAGCTTAGTCCATAGCTTCTTTGCAGAGTTTTCTTCATGGACATTGATTAGAACAGAGTCTGCTAGGCACAGTCTGATTAGACCCTTGGCTTTCCGGTCCATAACATCATACTGAGCTGCCGCAGTAGGATCTGAGGGCCTTTGGACATTCGCATCAACAGCATCCCAAAGATCTCCATCTATTAGCAGATCTTCCATCTTCAGCTTCCACATCTCAAAA
>NC_081406.1:468482899-468500899 GCF_030272615.1 Cryptomeria japonica | reverse complement strand
AGTACAAACTTCCGGAGGCCATAACTTGAGAACCGAGTGTCTGATTGACGAACTGTTTGAAGCGCCGGAAAGCTCGCGAAGTGCTCTATCACCTCGTAACCCGTTTCACCGGTTACGGCAACTTTTCAGGGCATTTCAGAGCCTCTAAAGTCCCCAAAATTAAGTTTAAACATTTTATTACACCCCTCCAAGACGAAAACTTTAATATCTTCAAAACTAGCTGTGACCTTGCGACGCAACTTTACCAGAATGCTTATCTAGCCAACCAGAAGCTTCAGGGAGAGTTTCGCACCATTTCGTGCTCAAATAAAAACTTACTATAAATAGTAACCTCGCATAAATGCAAGGTTGAGACACCATTTTTCCCAACAAATCTCCCACTTGTCGAACACCTTGCATGAGCAGAAGGGAATGTCAACACAATGAATCAATTGCTAGGGGCCATAAGGCCCATAGACTCTGAACACCATCTGAACTTCTCTGTGCTCACAGCCTTAGTTAAAGCATCTGCAACATTCATCAAAGTGTCCACCTTAACCAGCTTCACCCTACCATCTTCGACCATATCTCTAACAAAATGATACTGAACATCAATATGTTTGGTCCGGGCATGAAATGTCGGGTTCTTAGCTAGGCTAATTGCACTCTGACTATCACAGTAAATTGTCACTGTACCTTGTTTTATTCCAATATCCGAACACAGTCTCTTAAGCCAAATGGCCTCTTTACAAGCATGAGTAGCTGCCATATACTCTACTTCAGTAGTGGATAAAGCAACCACAGCCTGTCGCTTACTCATCCAACTAATTGCACCACCAAACAAAGTAAACACATAAGCACTGGTGGATCTTCTGCTATCAATATCACCTACCCAATATGAATCCACATAACCATGGATATCAAGGGAAGTCATGTCTCCAACTGAATTACCATGATAACACAAAGAATACTCTGAAGTACCCTTCAAATATCTGAAGACTCTTTTGACTGCATCCCAATGAACTCTACCAGGATTAGACATATATCTAGAAAGTACTCCCACTGCTTGGGCAATATCTGGTCTAGTACAGACCATAGCATACATCAAGCTTCCAACTACACTCTGGTAAGGCACTCTGCTCATGTCTTCCATCTCTTATGGGGATGTAGGACAATCTGAAACAGATAGTTTCGTTCCAACTGTAAAAGGAACACTCAATGGTCTACAATTCTGCATGTTGAACCTCTGTAACACTGAATTCACATACTTACTCTGGCCTAGCCATAGCTTTCTGTTCGCCCTATCTCTTCTAATTTCCATCCCAAGAATGTGCTTTGCTACACCAAGATCTTTCATTTCAAATTTAGTAGCGAGCTGAGACTTCAGTTCTGAAACCATACCTTTCCCTTTACCAATGAATAACATATCATCAACATACAATGCAATGAATAAGAAATGATCACCATAAGATTTATAATAAACACAATGATCTGATTTAGAACGTTCAAATCCCAAACTCAACACATATGTATCAAATTTCTGGTACCACATCCTAGGACTTTGTTTGAGGCCATACAAAGATTTCTTCAATTTACAGACCAAATTACTTTTGCCTTTCACCACATAGTGCTCCAGCTGTGTCATATAAATATCTTCCTCCAAATCACCATGAAGGAAAGCAGTTTTCACCTCCATTTGCTCAACCTCTAAATCATAAGCAGTAGCAATAGAAAGCAAAAATCTAATGGACGTCATTTTTGCAACAGGAGAAAATATCTCACCGTAATCAACACCCTCAACCTGAGAGTATCCTTTTGCAACCAACCTTGCTTTATACTTCTCAATGCTTCCATCTGAACCAATCTTTTTCTTGAACACCCATTTACAACCAACAGGTTTTCGTCCTTCAGGCAATGGTACAAGATCCCATGTATCATTCTTTTTCAAAGCTGCCATTTCTTCCTCCATAGCAATCTTCCAGGATTCTGCATCATTCATACCTAATGCCTCTTCTACAGATTTCGGTTCATCCACACTAGTATTCAGAGCAAAAATACATCTCCAATCATCAGGTGAATACCTTTCAGGTGGTTGTCTATGTCTTGTAGACCTTCGAACAAGCTGAGTTGGAGGTTCTTCCTCCTCTTCTGAAGATTCAGACCTAGACGAGCTCTCCTCAAATTCTTGCCTATCTAGGGGTCTCGATTCAACTCTTTCAGGTGTAGAAGGAAGTTGAATCACATCTTCTTTTTTAGTCTGTTCTGGCTGCAATGTAACAGAAGGAGACTTAATTTCTCTAAAAATAACACTTCTACTATGAATTACCTTTTGTGCAACAGGGTCCCAAAGCTTGTATCCTTTCACACCATAACTATACCCGATGAAGATACATTTCACAGCCTTGTTCTCCAACTTTGTTCGCTTCTCCTTTGGCACATGTGCATATGCCTCGCAACCAAAAACTCTAAGATGTCTCAATGAAGGCTTGTGACCTGACCATGCTTCCATAGGCATTTTATCAACAAGAGCTGATGTAGGAGACCTGTTAATCAGGTAGCAAGCAGTGGCAACAACTTCAGCCCAAAACTTTTGTTCGAGACCAGCACCACTCAACATACTCCTAGCCTTCTCCATCAGTGTCCTATTCATTCTTTCTGCAACTCCATTCTGCTGTGGAGAATACGGAGTTGTCTTCTGCCTGTTAATTCCACAATCTTTACAGAATCTATCAAAATCATTAGAGCAAAACTCACCGCCATTATCAGTTCTCAAACATTTTATTTTCTTTCCAGTCTGCAACTCAACCATTGCTTTAAATTCTTTAAAATGACTAAAAACTTCAGATTTACTCTTTAGAAAATATACCCATGTCCTTCTACTAAAATCATCAATAAATGAAACATAATATGTGGATTTTCCAATCGAAGAGACATCTACTGGACCAAACACATCAGAATGGATAAGATCCAAAACACCACAAGTTTTATGAGAACTCGAGTAAAACTGAACGCGGTTTTGTTTTCCATAAATGCAATGCTCACAGAAATCAAAGTCAAGGTTACAGTCATTCAAACCTTCAACAAGGTTTTTATTTTTCAAGGTCCTTAGACCCTTTTCTCCAATGTGGCCAAGTCTCTGGTGCCATAACATAGTCTTCTCTGTAGGTAACTTTGCTTCAGACGAAAGAGCACCCTTAGGTACCCAAAAACCATTTCCATTTGCTGAAGGTGAAACCTTCAAATCTTCCAGTGAAGTATCTGCAGATTTACTTTTTACAGAAGTGCTATTACACTCAATAGTGTATGCTTCAAGCTTATACAAAGTGCCAAACCTGACACCTCTAGCAACTACCATAGCACCCTTAATCATCTTACATCCTGCTTCAGAAAAGACTACCTGCACACCTGCATCTATCAGTTTGCTCATAGATAACAGGTTTCATTTTAATCCAGGGATATGCAGCACACCATTAATCCTTTTTATTCTACCATCAGAAAACCTGATTCTAACTTTACCTCGACCAACAATGTCTAGATGTGAATCATCACCCAAGTACACCTTACCTCCATTAAATCCTTCATATTCAAAAAACCAATCTCTATTGGAAGTCATATGAAAAGATGCACCTGAGTCAATTAGCCAGGCATCATTACCTGCATGAGTCACCAAAGCCGCAATAAATGCATCACCATCTTCCTTGTCGGACTCAGAATCAGAATCGAACCTTTTCTTTTTCTTCTTCTTCTTCTCTTCTTTGCAGTCCTTACGGATGTGACCTGGTTTACCGCAATTCTAGCAAATGACTTTGGACTTTCCAGGAGATTTCGATCTCCCTTTGGATTTGGACTTGTCACGCTTCTCATTCTTCTTGCCTTTCTCCTTAGGTCTTCCACGAACGGTTAGGGCTTCCTTTGAACTGATGGATACCTTCCTTTGCATCTCTTCACCAAGTAGGGCACCCACCATGTCTTCAGATTTCAAAACAACAGAAGTACTATCGATAGCCATAACAAGAGAATCCCATGAATCAGGCAAAGAACAAAGCAAGATCTGGCATTTCTCCTCCTCGTCTATCTTAACACCGACGGATACTAATTGAGCCACCAACATATTGAATGCTTCCAGGTGGTCCGCAATTCGTCCACCCTCTTCCATCTTTAAGGAATACAATTTCTTTCTTAAGAAAATTTGATTTAATAAAGATTTCACTTGATACATCTCACCAAGCTTAGTCCATAGCTTCTTTGCAGAGTTCTCTTCATGGACATTGATTAGAACAGAGTCTGCCAGGCACAGTCTGATTAGACCCTTGGCTTTTCGGTCCATAACATCATACTGAGCTGCCGCAGTAGGATCTGAGGGCCTTTGGACATTCGCATCAACAGCATCCCAAAGATCTCGATCTATTAGCAGATCTTCCATCTTCAGCTTCCACATCTCAAAATTACTTCCATTAAATTTCTCCACCTCTATTCTCCCTGACGAACTCGCCATCTGAATATTCCTGCAACAAGATCAAAAAGTGTCTTCTGCACAAGCTCCCACTCAAATCTGGATTAGTTCAGAAAACCCAACTGCCCACAATTGAAACCAAAGGTGATCAGGCTCTGATACCACTTGTAAGGAAGTAAAGTAGCGGAAACGACTTCCTACACTAACCTTGAGAGGAGGGTAATGCAAAACTTTTTCAGATTGTTACAACAGTTACAGAAAATAGAAATAGATATAATAGCATTCATACCACAACACAGTGATTTACGTGGGGAAAACCCTTTCGGGAGAAAAACCCCACCCTCCAAAAGCAGCTCAATATTTTATTCAGCAATCAAAACAGATTACAAAATACTTGCAGAGCAAGCTCTTCGCAGGAGTACCACTAATCAGAGATTCAGAGGCAACTCAATAGCATAAGACTCTTACACACAACCTCTATCTCACACACCTCATAAATGAGAGATACAATACAAGAAACCGTCAAACGGTAAAACCATGGGCTAAAACCACCCAATAAGGTGTAGCCGACCTTATCTCCCTTCTAGATGCCCTATGACATGTTAAAGCACACATCAACATGTGTCGCTCCCTTTTTACAGCTCATTTATGTATTCAAAACAAATTATTTTTCCTATTTCAGGAGTACAAACTTCTGGAGGCCATAACTTGAGAACCGGGTGTCTGATTGACGAACCGTTTGAAGCGCCGGAAAGCTCGCGAAGTGCTCTATCACCTCGTAACCCGCTTCGCCGGTTACGGCAACTTTTCAGGGTGTTTCAGAGCCTCTAAAGTCCCCAAAATTAAGTTTAAACATTTTATTGCACCCCTCCAAGACGAAAACTTTAATATCTTCAAAACTAGCTGTGACCTTGCGACGCAACTTTACCGGAATGCTTATCTAGCCAACCAGAAGCTTCAGGGAGAGTTTCGCACCATTTTGTGCTCAAATAAAAACTTACTATAAATAGTAACCTCGCATAAATGCAAGGTTGAGACACCATTTTTCCCAACAAGACATCTCTACCTGAATATCCTTGAGGGTCTTCTTCATCCATAGCACCTGAGAATAGCATGTGGCTGCAACAATATATTATGCCTCAGTAGTAGATAGAGAAACTGAATCCTTCTTCTTACTGTGCCATGACCAACCGATTACCTAGGCGGAATGCACCACCACTTGTTCTCTTACGGTCATCAATGCAGCCTACCAATCAGCATCAGTGTAGGCATGCAAGATAAAATCCCCTTTCTTGGGATACCATAGTCCATAATCAAGTGTCCCTTGTATATACCAGAATATCCTTCTGACTGCAAAATCATAAAATATCCTGAAAAAGATCTTAAAAACCATAAAATGCCTTGAAAAAATCATAAAAATCATAAAATGTTTTGAAAAAAACCATAAAAATCATAAAATATCTTGAAAAAAGCCTAAAAATTAAAACATTCATAAAAAGCCTAAAAAAACAATAAACATCCAAAAATATGTAATAAACATTGTGAAGACACGAACACTTAAGACAAGCATGCAGTTTTGCACTTCAACAAATTCATGACATGACGAGATTATGATTGAGAAAACATAAAAACATCTGATCGACTTATTAAAACTAAACACATTAACTATGAACAAAAAAACATTCGGCATGAAACATATTGTTTGCTTGTTTGCCTATTTTCTCTTGATTATTTCTGATTTTCTTTTTTGGTGAAATATCTTTTAGCTTTTCCAGGATATCTCTGACTAGAGATTTTATCTCGAGGATGTCATTGACTATAAAGGCAAGGATGGGGCATGTTCACTTGTTTGCTGCTTGCGGGATATTCGTTAGGAATATGATGACACATCTTAGGGCATGATCGCTTAAGATCATCAAGGACATATTGGTCTGATACACACTAAGGCATTCCTTTACTGTTTGATATATTTTCTTTCTCATAATTGGTGTGACTGATTCATTTGGGTCTAATTGATATCCAAATGATTTTTTGCCTTTTGCTATAATAAGATTGATGATGATACAAGCACTTAAAAAGCACAAGAATTCTCATCACTTTCATATCCTCTTTCTCATCATTCTTCATCATCATTACTTTTCTCTTCTCATCCTCCTTCTCATCTATCTTTTTCATCATTTCTTTCATCATCTTCTTCATTCTTCTTATTCTAGTGCGGTCAATCAAACACTTTATCTAATTGATGCAATATATTTGAATCTTTAATCTCTTTATCAACCACCTTGCTTCTTGCAATCTCAATGCCTTGGATCAATCAATCAATCGTTGGATCACCTTATCTTGCGCTAGCATCAATCCCTATAAACTTAATTAGCTCAATCAGCTTAATCAACTTATCAATTCGACTATATTGTTCATTTCCATCAATTGTTTAGTTACGCTTCATCAACTATGCATTTTTATTAAATGTCAATCTCAATCTAATCACTTGTGCAATATCAATCATCCAATATTCTCTCTCGTGATATATCGAGAGATCAATCTCCATCATTATGTTCGATCAATCTCTCAAGGGAGCATAGCCAATCAATCATTATCCTTACCAGGACACCTCTGGGCATATATCAGTTGATCATTTTCTTTGAAACAATGCGACAAGCTGCATTGTCTCAAAGAGGGGCAAAATGTAGACACATAAAAATTTCCATTAATTTGTCCTCATTTAATTTTAAATTTCTCCGAACATCGGCCGAGTCCTTATTATTACATTATTATTTCTCCATAATTCATTATTCATAATTTCCATCTTTTATTATATTATTATTAATATCTTATCATTTATCCATTAAATTTGTTAAATAAAATATTATATCATATTCATGCATACACCTTCATGCATTCACATTATACACATTTCTCTATCTATTTAATAAAACCCTTAAATATCTCCTCCTACCACTTACCATTTCCCATTTACCACTCATCTTCTCTATACCACTCATCTTGCATTATCCCATATTCCTCTGACAACATGAACTCACCAGGAGAAAATCTATTTAAACAAGGCCCCCTCTCTTATTTGGGAATCTCATCTTTATGCATCGAACTTATGTCAATTTTCATCCCATTATCTTAACATCTTATCCGCTATCTTTGCATTCTCAAATCTTGATTTCCTCATAGCTTTTTGCATAAGTGCTTCTGAGAGAAAATATATATTAAATGTAAAATCTTGGGGAATAGGAGTGCAATGGAGTGGATTTTTGTTGCATGCATGTGTGTTTTATCCTAGATATTTGCATTTGCATGTGTGTGTTTTGCAGGTACTTCATTGTTGGATGTTGGAAGATTGAATCTTGTATTCAATCCATTTCCTCCATCTACACTTATAAATATCCCCCACTTTCGAGCACAAAGGATCCCATCTCATATTAATTTAGGCATTGTTACTATAGGCATATCCATTCTAGAATATCATTTGAGCATTGTTATTATAGGAAATATCATCTTAGATCTAGTTTAATTTGATCATTTTCTAGCTTAATTGCTTTAGCATCATAGTTTAATCATGATATCATTAGCTTAATTATACTATTGGATCAATCTATCATAATTAGTCTCATCTAGCTTTCATATCATCATCATTTCAAATCCTTCGTCTACGTGTAGTCAAGTCACTGGGATTGCTTATCCAAATCTGAGAGCAAATCCATACTCGCATCTCTTAGGAGGCGATAGGTCTCTTTGTCACGATTTATCTTTTGTTTGATTTTAATTTACTAGCCATGCTTGTAATGATCTATGGAGTGTTTTTTTTGCAGCTATAGCTACCCTACTTCACACGCACGATAGTATCTGTTACCATATTTGCTTGTTCAAATGTTTTTGGTTCTGTATTGCTAGATGATTTTGTGTTAGTTTCTTGTAGAATTTTCCTCATATCTTCACCATCTGATTCCATACTAGGATATGTTGGTGCTCTCCTACTTCTTTGAGATGAAGAGGGAAATACTCGTATTGATAATAAATTATGAGGTATCTATTTTGAGGGTAGCCTAGGCTTGTTCAGTATATCTAGTGTACGTTGCATTGCCTCTATTATCTTTGGTACATGTTTATATCCCAAACCTTGATTATTTGGGTTTTCATGTGGTAAAATAGGTTCTAATCTATCTTGCTTCTTTAATCCCAATCCTGTGGTACCATCGTGCCCAAGTTTTTGTAGCATCTTGAAACTATTGCCATATTGGTGTAGAGGTAACCTGGGTATTGTCATGTCATCTTCTTCTCTATATATCCACTAATTAAAATCTCCCTTTAGAGATTCTTCTTGTAAGTCTCCCCATCTAATGAAAGAGTATGAATCTGAGTACTTCACTATCTCTTTTCCATTATCTTGCTTCATCACTATGTTCTGAGGCTTCCCAAAAGACCTAGGCAAAAGGGATGATTGTCTGCCATTCAAGGTACTTGAAATGGAATATTACCCACAACCAACTTCCTTAATTTGTAAAGAAGATGTGGTAGGTGTATTTTTTTCTATTTTTGTGACTTTCAACGATTCTATTTGTAAGTGAAGTGGAGATGTTTGATTGTTTGGTACTTGATTGTCTATGCTCGCCCTTAAATAATTGCAGTGTTGAAAAGGGTTTGGGTCACCATGAATGATGATCTCAATGCCATTGTATGGGAACTTCACACATTGGTAAAAATTTGAAGGTACTTCCTGCATGGCATGTATCCATTAACGACCTAATAGCATATTATACCCCAATTCTTTGTTTAGGAATTGAAAGGTGATGTCTGTTGTGACTAGTCCTATTTGTATTGGCAAAGTCACTACACCCTTAGAAGGGTGTTCCTCATCATCATAAGCTTTGATATTGATTCTCTTAGTAGAATCAATATAATGTTCAGAATATCCTAAAGCTTTAATCAAATGCAATGTGTGTATGTTAAGGCCAGCTCCACCATCTATAAGTACTCTTTGAACTTTCTTTTCGTCAATCAAAGCTTTCAAGTGTAAGGGATCATTATGCATGGGTCAATATGTAGGTACATCCTACTCAGTGAATGCGACCTTTGAAGTTGCCAAGTTTCCAACCATGGAATGGAATGTGTTCTCGTTAATATCTCTGGAAACAACTGAATCTTTTAATGCTTTGTCAAGGACTGCCTTATGAGCTGGCGAGATGTGCAGTAACTCAAATAATAAAATTTGAGCTAGATTTTGCTTCAATTGATCCACCATATTGTAAATGCTATTTGTTGAAGGGGGATTTGAAGTTACCCCTTGCAAAGTGACCTTTGATCTTCTAGTGGTGACAACACAGTCTTTGCTTGTGAGATTTATTGTGATTGTAGCCACTATGTCATATACTGCACTAAGTGCATTTATGGCATAATAAAATGCAACATTAGTATAATTGGTATTATTGTTTTGTGCATTGGAACTAGAAGCCTTTCCTTTGATCTTTGAAGATGGTATGATCTATGTTTGGTGTCTTACTAGAATCCACAGTAATGTCTCCTTGATCAATGAGATCTTGTATGAGGTTCTTTAGTTTGTAGCAACTTGTTGTATTATGACCTTTATTGTGGTGGTATTCACAAAAATCATTGTCATTCCACCAAGCGGGCTTAAATATGTTGGCATATGATGAACTGACATCTTGATATGATGATAATGTATGTTGTCATTAATGTCAATAAGTGTAAGTGAACCGGTATACAGATTGGAAGAAGTTGGCGAACTGGTATGAAGAAATGCAGTGAACCGGTGTCGGGGTTTCACTGAGTGTGACTATCGGTTGGTAGCCTCAGTTATAGGGTTTCCGATTTGGAAATCTCACTTGTGCGATACAACCAATGACATTGTGTGTTAAGTTACCTAAGAGATGAAGATGAGATTGTGATGCCACGTCAGCTTTGTGCACGTGAAGGATTTCCTTGAGGATCTTGCATGAGAAGATCGACTGCATTCAATGTCTACCTCGGGAATGAACATTCTTCTTAGCGGTATGAGAAGAAAGTGTGATGAGTTACTAATTTCTATGTGTGGTGAAGATTAGACGATGCATATTGTCTTGTGATATGTTTGAGATTGTATTGCTCTATGCAAAGTGTTTGGACAGTTAGGATTGGACCGCTTGTATTGTAAACCTAAAATGCTTAGGGTTTAGGGTTTATGCTACTGACCTAATTGTTGTCTATAAGGTTAATAATGTTTGTTATTGTAAGTTGTTGGCAAATGTTGTGTGTGTATCCAAGCAATGAGATACTTGCTAGACTAGTAAGAGAAAACTGCAGAGTGTGATTGCAAAAGTAGAGGAACTGAAAAGGATCTACCTTACAATATAGTCTTTTTATCATATCAAAGCTTTACCTATTGTCTTCTAACCATTTCAACAAAAGGAAAATCCCTTTGCTGGGTAGCTTTAATAGGCTTACCCTAAATCCTCTAACTAGGTGACTCAAGATTCATTGAGTTCTTCAAATCCTCTAGCAAGGTAACTTTTAATAGGGTTTCAACCTTTAACAGGGTATATAGCCATCCCTTAACTGGGTGATCATTAATAGGATCGGTTCCTAGCAGAACTTTACTGTAAAGTTTATAACTGGATTAGGCTCCTAACAGAGTGAGCTTCAAAAGAGTTCAAAAACAAGCTTGTGGGTATTCATCCCCACCATGGTTTTTCCCATTTGGGTTTCCATGTGAAAAATTTGTGTGTCATGTGTTGTGCATTTTTCATGTGATGATTAAGTGTTCTTTGTTTAAGTGATTATGCATGCAGAGCTAATGGTTATGGTATTGGTGACACACCACATGCATATGTTTATGGGTAAAGTAGTTATCAAGTATTAAATGTATTTGAAGTGTTCAGACTTACCGGTCTATGTTGTCTGAAGTCTTACTGTGTTTAACCGGTATTGCCATGGTTAAGTTCAGTAATGAAGACAACCGGTTAGTGTTGTTTTAGCTTGAAAATATTGTTAGAAAGTATTTGACTGTACTGATTCACCCCCCCCCCCTCTCAGTACTAGTTAGGGAATCTATTGTTCATCATTATTCATCAATTGGTATTAGAGCAACTCTAGGTCCTTGGTGATATAAGCTTAACCACTTGAGGTAAAAGATCCCGCCTTAATGATGAAGAGGGAAGGTCCTAAGTTTAATAGAGATAACTTCAAAATATGGAAGGACATAATGAAGATCTATATCAAGAGTTTGGGTGCTAAACATTGGAGCTATGTTGAAAATTTCTATGTAATTCCCACTGGCACTTTAACTGATGATAAAAAAAAGAGAGATTCAAGAAAATGGGAAAGTCATGGAAGCCCTTATTAGCATTTTGTCTAATATTGAGTTCATTGATGTACAAGATAAGGACATTCCTAAAGATGTATGGGACACATTGGAAACTATTTATGGTGGTGATGAGAATGTTAGAAAATATAAGGAAAAGAGCCTTAGAGGAAAATTTGAAGACATGAGGATGGTTGAAGGTGTGACCATTCAACAATATGGCATAAGAATCAAGATTGTTGTTGGAGATATCAAGAAAACTGGTGCAACAATTGATGATGCCACCGTTGTCAGTAAATTCTTGAGATCATTGTTACCGGTCCATGCAATTAGAGTTGCTGCTATTCAGGAACTAAGGTCTATTGACAAACCCAAGGTATCCTTAGACTCTATCATTGCAAAGTTAACTGCATATGAGTTGAATAGCTATGATGGCAGTGTTCAAAAGACTGAGTCATCTTTTAGAGAATCTGTTGCACCAACTGGAAAAGGAAAAGAAGCAAGTACCAGTTATGAATCCATGCAAAGAAGAGGTATGGATGATGAAGAAATTTTGATGGAGTTTGAAGCTCTTCTTTCCAAGAGACTTCCAAAAGGTACTGGAAAATACAGAGGTAAGCTTCCTTTAAAATGTTTTTCCTGCAATAAGATAGGACATATAGCTATTAACTATCCTAACAATGAGAATAAGGATAAACTAGAGAGGTTTAGAAAGTATAAAGGAGGAAATAGAAGAAACTATCTTGTTGCAGTGGATGAAGGTATTACTAATGAAGAATCTGAGGATGAAGAAAATGAAGACAGGATATTTGTAGCTGTAAAGGAAGAAGTGTTTGACAAGAAAGAACTTGTCTCTTGCATTGACAACTCTAATGAGTGGATAATTGATAGTAGTTCTCACCACATGACTGGTGATAGGAGAAAGTTTTTGTCTCTAGAAGAATATGATGGAGGTGTTGTCAGATTTGGCAATGATGCACCATGTTTGGTGAAAGATAAAGGATCCATCTCACTGAATGGGAAAAGTAGTGTAGATGATGTCTACTGGGTAGAAGGTCTTAAGCATAACCTGTTGAGTGTTGCTCAGCTAAATGATAAAGGACTCATTTTGGAGTTCAAAGGTGGAGTCTATAGTATAAATGGTAAAAGTGGTGAATTTATTGCCATCGGTAAGTAGACCAAAGGTAACCTATTTCAGTTGAATGCCAAGATAAGTCGGTGCCTAATGGCAAAGTTTGATGACAGTTGGTTATGGCATAGGAGACTATGTCATATGAACTTTGATAATATTGTAAAGGCTAGTAAGATCAAGGCAGTAAGAGGATTGCCTTGAACAAACTAGATAATTCTTTGTGCAGAGAATGTCAACTTGGGAAGATGTCTTCCTCAAATTTCAAAGGTAATTCTTTTTCAGCAGAAAACTTACTTGATCTTGTGCATACTGATTTGTGTGGTTCTATGAAAACTAGAAGTATTCAGGGAGATAGGTATTTCATGATTCTTACTGATGACTGCTCAAGAATGATGTGGGTCACATTCTTGAAAGACAAGATTGAGGCATTTGGAAAGTTAAAAGCCTTTAGAGCATTAGTAGAGAAGGAAAGTGTTCAAAAGATAAAATGCCTAAGAATTGATCAAGGAGGTGAATTCACTTCTGATGAATTCAACAAGTACTGTGAAGATAGCGGTATCAAGAGGTAGTTGTTTGCCCCAAGGACACCACAACAAAATGGCATAGCAGAAAGGAATAACAGGACTATAATTGAAGCGGCTAGAATAGTGTTGATCCAAGGAAAGGTTGCTCACACTTTTTGGAGAGAAGAGGTGAGCACTGCAGTCTATACTATGAACCAGGTACTCATCAAGAAAGGTAGAATTAAAATCCCTTATGAGTATTGGACTCGGAAAAATCCCACTGTGACTTATTTTAAAGTGTTTGGTAGTAAATATTATATCAAGAGAGGTGAGCATCTGAGCAAATTTGATGCTAAAAGTGATGAAGGAATATTTCTGGGATATTCCACTAAGAGAAAAGCTCTCAAGTGCTACAACAATAGAACACAGAAAATTGTTGAGAGTATCAATGTCAGGGTTGATGAATCCCCTGAAAAACCTAAGGAAACCTATAGGGAAGAAGTGGAAGATGAACTGCATATAGCCTTCTAGGAACCGGTTAAGAAAGAAACAAGTAAAGATCTCGGTGTTCCTGTACCAATAGAAGTTGCAATAGGAGAAGAAGAAGAGGTAAGTGAAGAAGAAGAAGAAAAACTAGCAACACAAGCTAGAGTCATTCCTAGGTATGTAGAATTGCATCATGGTCCGAAGCAAATCATAGGAGATAAAGATGTAGGGATACTCACAAGAAGAAAGGTGAAAGAAAACTCTTGCATGATTTCCAAATTAGAGCCCAAGACATCCAGAGAAGAACTTACATATGAAGACTGGATTAAAGCAATGGAAGAGGAGCTAGACCAAATAGAAAAGAATGCAACATGGTCCTTGGTACCCAAACCAGAACACAAGAATGTCATAGGTACCAAATGGGTCTTCAGGAATAAGCTAAATGAAGAAGGCACAATTGTGAGGAACAAGGCAAGACTTGTATGCAAAGGATATTCTCAAGAAGAGGGAGAAGACTATGGAGAAACCTTTGCTCCTATGGCTAGACTGGAAGGTGTCTGAATGCTACTTGCATTTGTAGCATTTAAGGGATTTAAGGTTTATCAGATGGATGTGAAGTTTATGTTTTTCAATGGAATCCTAGAAGAGGAAGTATATATTGAGCAACCAGAAGGGTTTGTCTTATCAGAAGATAGTAACATGGTGTGTAGATTACACAAAGCCATGTATGGATTAAAACAAGCACCTAGGGCATGGTATGAATGGTTACGCTCTCATCTTGTGAAGATTGGATTTCAGAGAACAAGTCAGGATAGCAACATCTATCTAAAATATGAAGGTGATCAGATTTTGATTTGTGAAGTATTTGTAGATGACATAATCTTTAGAGGAGATGATAAAATGAGTCATGCTTTTGTAGATGGAATGAAGAAAGAGTTTGAGATGTCTCTGATTGGAGAGATAAAGTTCTTCATTGGTTTACAGATTCAGCAAATGAAAGAGGGTATCTTTATTACCCAGTCCAAGTATGTCAAAGAGGTATTGAAGACCTTTGGCATGGAGGAGAGAAAACCGGTTGGTACACCGATGGTGACCGGCTGTAAACTGACTAAGGAAGATGATTCAATGTTGGTGAATGAGAAGGAGTCCCAATCAATGATTGGTAGGTTGCACTATGTGGTGCACAATAGACCAGATATTGCTCATGCAGTGGGCATAGTAGCTCATTTTTAAAAAAGTCCAAGAGAATCCCACTTGGTAGTTGTCAAGTGGATTCTTACATATCTGAAAGGAACAATTGACTATGGATTGTGGTATCCATATAATGGCAACTTTAACCTCAAAGTATATACTGATGCCGATTGGGCAGGTAATGTAGATGATCGAAAGAGAACAACTGGTGGAGCATTCTTTCTTGGTGGAAGACTAGTCTTGTGGACGAGTAAGAAGTAGAGTTGTATTTCTTAGTCTACAGCTGAAGCAGAATATGTGGTAGCATTTATAAGAACTGCACTCAGGCAATCTGGATGAAACATGTATTGGAAGGTTTCAAAGTACCTATATCTGAACTAGTGAATATATTTTGTGACAACACAAGTGCAATAAATATTTCCAAGAATCTGGTATTGCATGCTAGAAATAATCACATTGAGCTTAAGTATCACTTCTTGAGAGAAAAGGTTCAGAATAAGGAGCTTGTACTAGAACATGTTTCTAGTAAGGAGCAACTAGCAGATATATTCACTAAGCCCTTACCGAAGACTACATTTACCTATTTGAGAGGTGAATTAGGGGTTCTTCCACTTCATGAAGTCAACTAAAGTTGTGTCATCCACATCAGTCAGGTACTACAGTGTCAAATCTTTCAAGACTGATGTGTTGAAGGATGCTACTCCATAGGGGGAGTAGCATGGTGAAGAATGGAAGCTTGTGCCTCCACTTTGGCATTGTTGTCAAAGGGGGAGAAGATATTTGATGTATGGGGAGAAGATATCTGATGATGCAGAATACACTGGTCTATGATGTCTATAGTTGCAATGCTACACTGAGTATTGCCATCAATGCCAAAGGGGGAGATTATTGGCATATGATGAATCAACATGTTGATATGATGATAATGTATGTATGTCATTGATGTAAATAAGTGTAAGTGAATCGGTATACAGATTGGAAGAAGTTGGTGAACCGGTATGAAGAAATGTAGTGAACCGGTGTCGAGGTTTCACTGAGTATGACTACCGGTTGGTAATCTCAGTTCTAGGGTTTTCAGTTTGGCAATCTTGCTTGTGTGATGCAACTGATGACATTTTGTGTTAAGTTAGCTAAGAGATGAAGATGAGAATGTGATGCCACATCAGCTTTGTGCACGTGAAGGATTTCCTTGAGGATCTTGCATGAGAAGATCGACTGCATTAAATGTCTACCTCGAGAATGAACACTCTTCTTAGTGGTATGAGAAAAAAGCGTGATGATGTACTGATTTCTATGTGCGGTGAAGAATGGACAATGCAAGTTGTCTTGTGATCTATTTGAAATTGTATTGCTCTATGCAAAGTGTGGTCAGGATTGGACTGCTTGTATTGTAAACCTAAAATGCTTAGGGTTTAGGGTTTATGCTACCGACCTAATTGTTGTCTATAAGGTCGATGATGTTTGTTATTGTAAGTTGTTGGCTAATGTTGTGTGTGTATCTGAGTGATGAGATACTTGACAGACTAGTAAGAGAAAACTACAGAGTGTGATTGCAGAAGTATAGGAACTGAAAAGGATCTGCCTTAGCATATAGTGTTGTTATCATATCAAAGCTTTACCTATTGTCTTCTGACCATTTCAATAGAAGGAAAATCCCTTTGCTTGGTAGCTTTAATAGGCTTATTGCAAATCCTCTAACTAGGTGACTCAAGATTCATTAAGTTCTTCAAATCCTCTAGCAAGGTAACCTTTAACAGGGTATATAGCCATCCCTTAACCGGGTGATCTTTAACATGATTGGTTCCTAGCAGAACTTTATTGTAAAGTCTTTAACCGGACTAGGCTCCTAACAAAGCAAGCTTCAAAAGAGCTCAAAAACAAGCTTGTGGGTATTCATTCCCATCGTGTTTTTTCCCATTTGGGTTTCCACGTGAAAAATCTGTGTGTCATGTGTTGTGCATTTTTCATGCGATGATTAAGTGTTCTTTGTTTAAGTGATTATGCAGGTAGAGCTAATGGTTATGGTATTGGTGACACACCACATGCATATGTTTATGGGGAAAGTAGCTATCAAGTATTAAATGTATTTGAAGTGTTCAGACTTACCAGTCTATGTTGTCTAAAGTCTTACTGTGTTTAACCGGTATTTCCATGTTTAAGCTCAGTAATGAAGACAACCGGTTAGTGTTATTTTATCTTGAAAGGATTGTTAGAAAGTCTTTGACTGTACTAATTCACCCCCCCCCCCCCCCCTCTCAGTACCAGTAAGGGTATCTGTTGTTCATCATTATTCATCAAAATGGACCTAGTTCATAAGGTCTAACTTTTGGTAAAGTTATGGAATTACTTTGTATCAATTTTTTGAGAATTTATTCAATAGGTTCACCAAGGGGTGTAAATCTTCTTCTAGGTGCACATGCCCTTGGTGGTCTTGGATTGCTTAATTGTAGTGCATTGGTGTTGTTTATCTGAGTTAGATTCTTACTAGCAAGATCAACTGGTCCTTGTAGAGATACTATTGGTTGAGCTCTATTTACAACACATGCATCGACAACTCCATCATTTGTGACATTCTTGTTCCTAGACCAAAATTTTGGTCTTTCATTGTTTGTACTTGTGTTTGGCCCATTATCTTTGTGGTGTTTCATTATCCCTTGCTCTAATATGCCTCTTTCACATTTGATGCCTTTTTCTATGATGTCTTTAAAACTATTTAGGCATTGCATTTGTAATGGCTACTTAATTGGAGGTACACGATTTTCATTGAAAATATCTACTTGCTCAGCTTCAGGGATATGACTAAGACATCTGTGGTATAAACCTCTCCAGCTTTGTAAGAATGTAGTAAACGTTTCTCCTTTCTTTTTCTTTGTTGCACATAAATCTATCAAGGTAACTGGAATATCTATATTGAATGCAAATTTTGATATGAATAACTCAACCAGTTCAC
>NC_081406.1:468379399-468482399 GCF_030272615.1 Cryptomeria japonica | reverse complement strand
ATGTTAGCACATTTTACATTCTCATCATGTAAATAGTTATTTGCATTATCATATTCATCTGTATTTCATACATTCACATTTGCATAACATATAAAACATAAAAGATTGTAAAAATATTGCATTTCATCATGTATATATTACTAGATTCCTATCGTAAACATCATAGATACATGTATCTCATAAGCATCCATACATCATAGAATCATAAATTGCATTAACACATAGAAACATACATCACATAGAAGTAACATCACATAGGTACATATACATCTAGTTGCCGCAAGGATGAATCATCTCATATTAATATCTCAAAAAGCATAAGTTTCATGATACAATGATGTCGAAATCATATAGCTTCAATCACTCAAAAGTGTCTGCATCATCATACAAAAATAATACAAAAAACTAATACTCTGGGAGCCATCTAAGGCTATGATGAACTCCCTCCCTCAGAGCCAACCGACCTTGATGGAGTTTAGGCCCTAGAAGTCTCTTCTCTAGAATCATCTCTCCTACCCCCTCTATCTATTGGTGGTGGAGGACCCATGACCCCACCATTAGATGCATGATTCCTATCTCTCCCTCCAGTGGTTGTTGTAGCCCACGATGGTATCTGGAAGCTCCTAGTCTGCTGATCAAGAGGCACAACTCCATAATACAAGTCTCTCTAGTAGGCTATCTCCTCCCCTGCTCGTAGAACATAGGAATATCCAGCCCCAATGTCCTCTGCCGCTCGCCTACCTACCCTCAATGCCTCCTCATCCTTCATATAGCATTGAATATCTTGATCCGTCTCTTGCTTAGTGTCCCTCAGCTGACTCCTGAGCCTAGCCACATCCCTCTCTAGATCCTAAATCTCATTTGCATGTCCCTAGTAGATCTTTCTTGAGGATAGTAGCTCATCCTCCTCCTCTCCTCTCTCATCACTTTATCCCTTTCTCTATCCTTGTCTGGGAACCTGCATTGTCGGTGCCTGTAACGGCAGCCCACCTCTACCTCTGACTACATGTGCATGTCTCTCCTCTCTCCATCTCTCCTCTAAACTACCCTTCTCTCTGCTACTGCACCTCACCTTTGTCATTTGCCTCTATCTCCACCATCCCATGAAAGATATATTCACCACATCCTAGGTCTTTATTCTTGAACTTTTCTTTGATCTCTGTTTGTTTGGATGTAGAAGCTTTCAACGATTCAGGATCAACATATGTTGAAGATGGAAAAACTTATCGATTGACTGGGATTGTTATTTCTAATCTTGCTCGTAGGTTATTGCAATATATGAACGGATTTGGATCACATTTGATGGTAACTTCAAATCTATTGTATGGGAACTTGATACATCGACGATATATTGAGGGAACAACTCTTATTTCATGAATCCATGGGAATCCCAAGAGTATATTGTATGTGAGATCTAGATCAAGGACTTGACAAACCACATCCTTCATGAATGGCCTTACTCTGATATGTAAGGTGAATATGCCATTGGATGAACGCTCTTCATCATCATATGATTTTATGGTTATTGCATGTGTAGAATTCATAGCTTTTTCAGAATATCCCAATTATTTAATAGTGCTCAATGTAGAAATGTTTAGACCTGCTCCTCCATCTATAAGACTCATTTGAGGTAGTTTTTATAGATAAAGGCTTCAATATGTAGAGGTGCATTATGAGGCTAGCTTACGGAAGCATCATCAGCTTATGTAAATGTAAGGTTATGCAGAACGGAAAGGTATGCCACCATGACTAGAAATTGGTCCATGTTTAGATCAGTGGGTACAAAATTTTCTCTTAGGACTTTGTCAAGTATGGTTTTATGTGAAGCAGAGATACGCAAGAGTTCTAGGATTGAGAGAAGTGTGGGTGTCTTCCCTAACTATTCTACTAGGTTGTACTCAGGTTTGGCCAATGAGGAAGTGGTGGTTTTAGCTGGAGCACCTTACTGGGTGACCTTACCACGACGAGTTGTGACATTACATTCAAAGGTAGAATTAGAAGAAGTTCCAATGCCTTTTAGGATAACTTTGGTTCTTTGGGTAGAACTCTCAAGCATTTTTTCCTTTATGATAATAGTAAAAACATACTTGTCCATAAAAATGTGGTTAACGATTGGATCGTAGTCATAAGACATTTTGGTATAGTTGTCTTGATCATCTGTGGCTTTGGATTTTCCCTTGTCATGTTTAGGGAATGGTTCCTTAAACATCTTATGTTCTTGATTTGATGTATGTCCATCAATCACAATGTCACCTTTATCAATAAAATCTTTAATAATGTTCTTCAAGTGATGGCAATTTCTTGTTTTATGTCCCTTGCTCTTGTGATATTTGCAATACTCATTGTCATTCTACCAATTTGGTTTGACTTTTGGTTCATATGGAGGATTGTCTGGAATTGTTATTAGCTTGTTTTCTACTAGCTTCATAAAATTTGACTCAAGTGGCTCTCCTAATGGGGTGTATTTCCTTCATGGTTTTGAAGTTTCTTGAGTATTTACTTGGTTGTTTATAGAAGAACTTGGTCCTGAAAGAGTGATTTTTGGTCTCACTGTGTTAGAATCTCAAACACCATCATTTACTATGTTCTTGTTATTGTTCCAAAATCATGGCTTATCATTTCCTTTCAAATCTTTTTTTTTCTTTCAATATATTGATGATACCTTTCTCAATTAAGACCTTCTTTGTTTTGATTAAGTAAAAGCGGGTATTTGAAAGGTACCTGAACCTTGTACAAACCAGGAAAACAGATCAGCTATAAAAAGTGTCTGATCAATTCAAAAAGGCAAAATGAGCCCATTGATAGGGATCAACTAACATAACATAACATTAAAAATCCAGAACAGACAGCGAAAGGAAAGCATGTAGACAACAAAAAGACAGAAGCTAGGACACCAACTAAAATCTAAATACTATTCATAATTTCCTCAGTGTGAACAACCATTTGTTTCATGTTGTTCACTGAGGTCTTCAGTTCCTCCAACTCACGACCTTTGATGTCACCCTTAATCTTTGTGTTGGCTCTAGTCCTCCTTTCATGACCCTTCTTGTCCAACTGCTCTTTATCACCATCCTTCTTGGCTTTGTTCTCGAACCTGTTGATAAGGATGTTCATGTTGTCCACCGACGATTTGAGGATTTTGAAATTTTGGTCAGCAATCTTCTTGATGTTGTGTTCCAACCTGTCAATTCTGCTATCAAAATCATTCATTTTGATTTCCATTTCCTTTCTATCTCCCATCTCATTGACCTTTTTTTCCATAGCTATGATTTTTCCAACCATACATTCAATAGCTTCCGCATTATGTAGAATAGCAACCAATTCTTTAACATGTTCAGCCAAGGGCTTATCACCAATCATAACTCTAGCAATAGATTGAGTATCTATTTTCAAACTGCTGATATCCTTCACCATGGTTGCGATGGTCTCACAGAAGGCCTTAACAGTATCATTCTCACCACTGCCACTTTTATCCCCTTTATCTTCCTTATGCAGACTTGTGGTATTCACAGTCTCTATATTGTCCCTAACCGAGTTGCCCTCCCCATCTTTATCCTAACTCTCAACCTTCTTATTTTCTTCAGTCTCCTCCTTAGAATCAACCAGAATATGGTTGATATCATAATTATTACCCTTTTTAGTATTCTTTCTTTGAGCCTATTTTCTAGTAGCTTTCCCTTTCTTTTTTTTAACAATTTTTTTCTCAAAGGAGTCAGTTTCAGAATCCAACATACGTGATTCCACAATAATCCTTCTCTTCTTGGCCCTATTCCTCCCGTTTTTACTAGTTTCTTCTGATTCTCCCTCGATCTCTGATTCAAAGTTAAAACCGCTAGCTTCACTCTCCGTTGTCACATCTCTTGCATTTTTTCCCTTAATAGGCTTTTCAATGCACTTCCCCTTGAGCATTTTATAAACCAAGACCATGAGCCCCTGATGGAGGGCATGATCACACTTAGGGTCCTTCTAGATCTCCTTTATAGTATGATCCATTGAGCATGCAAGGTAATAGGGAAGGCTAACCTTTTCCCCATGATAGAAATGGTTGAGTAAAATGAAGTGATGCCCGTAGGCTCTGGTGTTGGTATTTTCGTATGGTTTTGTCATTGATGTCAACACCTACTGAATACAAGCACTTTGAAGATCCAGCAACATTCACTGGCAAGCAAGTAAAATGTGCAACAGTTACTGGTATATGGTTCACCGACAGGATATAATGTTCACCGGTACCTGGAATGATATGGAAGACACTTAGTAATGTCGAAGACATCATGTGGACACTTTGTTTTGAAGAATTAATCATTGGTATATTCATATTTGTATATTTGCTTTTATCGGCAAATAGGTCCAGGTTATCTAGGGTTACACCGGTAGGTTTATCTTTTCCAGATCATCATAGCATGCTATAGAGATGATTTATTATTGTTGTAAATGCATTTAGCCGACATGTTTTGCATCGGATATTATATTGTATGAAAAATATTTTACTGTAATATCTTGTAGAGCCGACCTACTAAAATTGGTCTTAGGGTATGGTATAAATGTAAGATCTTATTTGTAAGATCAAATGTGGAATGCGAAAAACAATTGAGTGAAGGTATATGCAAGATCAAGTAGGGATATACATGAAGACATCATTTGAAGGTGAAGTTAGGTTTTTGTAGAAGCATATTAGCATTACACCGGTATTGAATCCAGCATATGAAGATGCTATTTTTCGCAATACATTCTTATTGGATTTAACCATCCAACTATAGTCAATGTGACTCCCATTTTGTGATTGAGCAATGAGCTCTAGGCTGTTGGCCTTTCTACATGTGTAGACCCCATTTATGTACACTTACTATCTGTAGTATTATCATCTGATTGTGGGTAAGGTTTCCCATCGTGGTTTTTCCCCTTACAGGGTTTCCACGTACAAATATTGGTGTTATGTGTTGTGGATGACTTTATTTTTATGTTTCATGCATTAATCCTTACCAGTATAGCAATTTACTATTAACACTATCTACCGGCATACTTAACTAGTTTACTGTTATTAAGCATTAAGTTGGTTAATTAGTTTTTGGTTTGAATTTTTTACACAACTGATTCAGCCCCCCCCCTCTCAGTTGTCTCTGGGACCTAACATCTGGTAAACCTACCATCTAAGGTAATGTATTCAATAGAAGTGAATAAGATAAACCTCCATGGCCTGCAAATTCTCCTTGGGGCATGGTAGGAGTTGTCGATTTTAATCATCTTTCTCCTCTCTTCATCCTTAACAGGAAACTTGTCTGCTGCTTTATCTGATATGCCTTTGTCCCTGTAAATTTCATTCCCTCGGTCGTCATCCCCGTTGCCTCGGTGATGACCTCCTCATCAACATTCATCATCTAGGATCCGATAAGAATTTTGGAATTTTTCCAGTTCTTGATGAATAACTAGTGATTGTGGGATCTTTCCCACTTAGCCATTCCATGAAAACATTCAGACCCCCTTGTCTACCCCAACTATAATGATAATAATAATACCTCTAATTGAAATCTCAATCCGAAGTTTGGACATTCATATGGTAGAGCTTACTATTTTCATGGCTGGTGTTCATTTAGTTATCAATCCAAGAACGTAAAACTTGAAATGGGTCTACAATATATATGCACTAAGCTCCTTAAATGATTATTCTAGATTACTGCAGTGACTAACATTATGCAGAAAGGAAAGGCAGGAATGGAAATCATAAAAGGCTACATGAAAGCTTCACAAAACACTTCTGAAATGATCTAATGAAAATAACGGAAATCACACTATTCTGTCTTAGCTGTAGGGAGAATCAACGGATCTATTTCTAGTGGTTGTAGGAACAATCCAGTCATGAACTTCTACTGCAACTAAGTAAAAAATAACTTCAATGATCATAAACACAGGATCACTCACCAAGTGGGCCCCCTTGGATGAGTGATATCAAACTCCCAACAAAGTACTATTAACAGATCAGAACAACATATTCTTGTTCATTTCTTCTTGAAAATGATTACATATTCTAAAAGAAAAAAATTCAGAATGCTTGACAAAACTTTGCTTAATTCCCTTCCATCCTGTCTAACTCTAATAAAGAAGGAAGAGCTTATTATAAACAAAAGATCAACTACAATGGACAACTCAAGTTATGCCCAGAAGAAGAGGCAGATAATTGTTAGATGAAGGAGATAACTGAGAGATTGGCTGCAGGAACTGTGGATCTGAAACCGAACCATAGTCTTTGCATCCCAAAGCGATATTTTGTGAATTCAATATGCACCAAAGTTAAACTCCCATGGTGAAGTATAACTACTCCAATTATGCCATACATTGTGCTTGCTTGTATCCCCTTCAGTTTGACCTCCAGTTATATGAACGTGATTCTCCAGTCCTTAGGCGCGAAAAAAAATCATCCACCACAGCATCAATTATTATCTACACTAAAACAAAAATAACATACAAGGACATGCATATGTATCTTACTTAATTAATACATTCATTAACTCACATATGGCATTATCCTAAATAATCCGCATATCACAGGGACAAATCATTTGGCTGCAGGAATAAATTGGCATGGCTACAGGAATTAACAGACAAAGTTCAAACATGTTTTCTTAAGTTCAGTTTTAAAACAAGGATTACATATAGTCAATTCACAATACTTTACTATCACAATGCAACCCAAAAGATACCAAAAAACCTAAGAGTCATGATAAAAAACATGTCAAAGCATCAACTTATCATGCCCCCCAACTTTAAGGGTTTGCTGCTCTTGCAGCAAAAGGAAAGTTTATGATTTTTGCTGAAACTTTGAAATCACCAACAGTGTCCTGTCTGATTCCCTTGAAAGGCAAATTCCAATAAGTTGGTTGGTATGCCAAAAGTGGCCACATAAGGATCAGAGGCTGAAAGATTAATGGCAACCAGTTATTGGATTTCTCCCTGCCTAGTTGTATGTATTTGGAGGCTCTTTGTATGGCTGCATGAAAATTCTATAATGAGTAAGATTCTCCCAGTTTTAAATGATCTGGTAGATGATTCCAGCGTTGAGTTATCCCTTCTGGTGCAGTTGTCATGTGGGTCTAAGGCAAATGCTCATATGCTTGATAGACTTCCTCTCTCATTGGAAGTACTATCTTACTAATATCATCTCTTATTAGCAACTTTTTTCAATCATAATACAAAACCCTGGGTGCTTCTAATTCCCTCCTCAATGGCAATGGATAGTCAAGTTCTAATTTTTCAAACTCCTTGGCTTGTGGTCCTATGATCATCTCATTTTGGATCCATGACATTAAAGCTCTAAGATGGATATCCCCAATATACAATAAAGGATCCCATTCTCTATCTTGGGGTACAACATAGTTATGTAAATATAATTCACATAACAAATTCCTTACAGCATGTGGAGAGGTTTGGTAAGCATGATAGAATTCCTTAGGTGTTTCCAAGGATGGATTAAGGTCCCTAACAATGCGGTTTAGTCTGAAATTTAGATACCGCTTTTCCAAATGTACTACATAAATTCTTGGGGGTGCCCTACACTGCATCATCTCTGGAACCATACCATAAATCTCTTCTACCTTAGCTTCTAATTCTTTAATTCTATTATCTTTCTTTTCAGTCTCTTTTTGCTGCTTATTAATTATCCCCTACAACCTATCCTTCTCTATTTCCCATTGCCTAAAAAATGTTAAAGCAATTGATAAACTAGTTAGGGATGAAGGAGGTCTAATAGGTCCTACCTTAGATCATGGGATTTATTCAATAAACTCCTCATTCTGAGTTGACATATCTCCCACATTTTCTTCAGGTTGCTGTAGAGCATCATCAATAGTCTCTTCACATTGCAATGCCACTAAAGCAAGATTTGCTAGCTTATCCATTACAACTTCTTCTTGAATTTCTTCTTCTATGGGGTTTTCTTGAATTTCCTCTTCCATAGGGTTTTCTTGCATTTCCTTCTCTGTAGCATCTTCTTCTTCCAAAGTTTCTACTGCAATAAAATCTAATGGATTACTCATAGGTTGAGTCTTCTGTGTCCTCCTTCTTGTTCTCCTTACATACACTTTTGAAACAGGTGCAGGAGTTTTTGTTTTTGCTCGATGCCTCTTGGTTGGAGGAGGAATATGCACTTCTTGTGGCCAGATAACAAATTCTTCATCTGATTCATCCTTTTCCAATTCTTTTCCTTCCTTTAGCAAAATAGGTGAATCTCTTTAAAGAGAAGTAGAGGGCTGTTCTTCGATTGAATCTGCTTTAATATTTCCTTCCATAATAATTGTGGCTCCTTCAGCAACCAACAAACCCTCATCTTCACCAGAAAGATCTTCTACAACAATCTCTTCTTGAGCCAGTGGATTATTCGCAATAGGGGCTTCATCAACCCTAAATTGCAGAATATCCTCAAACACACTCCATTCCATTTGTGAAACATCTCTCAGGGACCATTGTACAAGCAACTTAACCAGTCCATGATGGCTAACAGAGTGATTTCCATATTTTCTAGTCTCCTTAGCACTTATAGAAATGAGATGATACAATAAATTTGGGACATTAACTCATCGGCCATGACATAGATGACTAAGTAACTTAAAATGAGGTGAATGCAGATTTGAATACCATCCTTCACATGTAATATATTTCATAACATATAGAGCTACCTGAGGCCAATGTGCTGGTAAAGAAACCCTTCTAGTCCCTTGTCTGTCCACCATTAAGGGTCTGTCAGTGGAAATTGTGAACTCTACCCTGGCACTCCTTGCGTCTTTTGATTCAAGAAAGAGTTCTCCTTCCTGCAGCAACCCTGTGACATCTGCAATTCTCTGCTCCATAGAAATTACCCTCAACCCTTTAACTATAGCTGCTCCTTCATCAAAGGAATGCATAAATTCCGTAGCTATTTCATCGCTGTAATCCCTGATTTTCAAGAAATAATCTAGCCAACCGTGTTTTCAGAAATAATGCTCACAGACAACATCCTGTAGAAACCATTCGTGGACCGTTGGCTCATGGCAAATTAGATCACCACCCATCTTTTACTCTGATACTTTCGCAGCTTCACCAAAATGTTTGACAGTTTCACAAAAATCTAAAATCTACATATCTTAATTTTGGCAGCAGACCTTATTATTCACTTGCGTGAAATAATAATCATCATAAGTAATGTCAGTTAGGAAATCAATTTGGGATATTAAAAAAACTGATAATAAATTTTATTGGAAAAAGGACCATAAAGTACCCCCCCCCCCAACTTAACCTAGCACGTGTCCACATAGGCTGACGAGATTTTGAGTTTGGAGCGGATTTAAACAGGATACAAATCATAATGAACTAATAAATGCATAATTAAAATAAAGTATAATATACACATACCTGCAATTGGGAGAAAATGATGGCGAAATGAAATGAAGTGACAGGTAAGAAAGTGGAATGGAATGTAGTGGATGGAACTTTATGTACGAAGAACAATATTCCCATGGAAATATTTTATTATGATACGGTGAATAAGTTCACTACAGAGGTTGCAAGAACATCACCTTTATCAACATGCTCAAGTGCAACAGGAAGCTCATGAATTGATACTGAATCATTGGTAGTTGCTGCAGGAACCTTGCCATTTGCTATAGGAACTTTTATTTCACTTTGGAGAGCAAACTACTGCAGGAACTTTTTGCTAGTAGCTAGCTTGTGATAAAGTCGTAGTCAGTGTCCATTCACTAAGAGTTTAAATCGAATAGGATCTATTGTGGACAACCGGACTACTCCATTCTAAAAAACTTCTTCTACCTCATAAGGACCTAACCACCTTGTTTGGAGTTTTCCCATAGCATCCTTATATCTGGAATCATACAGGAGTGCCCAATCACCAACTTTGAATTTCTTTTCTCTGATATATTTATCATGCCATCTTGCTCTTTGGTTTTGAATCAATTTTGTTTGTTGAACAACTATCTTCCTCCATTCATCAAGAGCATTTAGCTGCTGAATGTGTTCCTTCTGTGCTTCAGACAATGTCATATTCAGTTGTAGAGTTGTTTTCAAGATTTTATGCTCAAATTCAATAGGCTTCATTGCTGTTTTGCCATATACCATCTCAAAAGGTGTGAATTCAATTGGTGTTTTCCATGTTGTTCTATATGCCCAAATTGCCTCTGAAAGTCGATGAGACCAATCTTTCTTGTGGATAGACACTATTTTTGTAAGAATAGCCTCAAGCTCTCTATTGGTAACTTCTACTTGTCCATTTGACTGTGGATGATATGGAGTAGATTTCCTGTGTCTTATATTGTATTCATTGACCAAAGCTTTTATCAATGTTGATGTAAATTGAGGTCCCTGATCTGAGACAACTTCCCTTGGTACTCCATACCTTGTAAATATTTCTTCATAGAGAAACTCAGCCACCTTATTATCTCTTGCATGTTGCATAGCTCTAGCTTCTACCCATTTTGTCACATAGTCTGTACATACCAAGATATAAGATTTTCCATTAGAAGGTGGCTCAATGGGGCCAACAAAATCTAATCCCCACTTGTCAAATGGTGTAATAGATATTTGAGGATATAGTGGCATCTCATCAAATTTTTTAGGTCTGCCCATTCGCTAACATCTATCACATTTCCTTGTGTACTGAGTTGCATCCTTGTGTAATGTAGGCCAATAGTATCCAGTATTGAGTATGTTCAATGATGTCCTTTTGGCAGCAAAATGACCTCCACATGGCTCATCATGACATGCATGTAGGATGTCATATGTTTCATCTTCTCTGACATATCTTCGCATGACTTGGTTAGGTCCAGTATAAAATAGACAATCAGCAAACCATGAAAAGTTAAAACTTTTTTCAACTAGCAACCTTCTTTCTTTAGGAGAAAAAGAAATTGGCATTTTAGTTGCAGCTAAATAGTTGGCAATATCAGCATACCATGGAGTATGAGCCTGTATGAGAAACAAATGCTCATCTGGAAAAGTGTCATCTATCATTATAGAATTTCCCTACAATTGAAGACGTTAAAGACAATCTGCAACAACATTAGACTTCCCTAGCTTATCAACAACTATGATATCAAATTCCTGCATCAACAATAACCAGTGAGCCAGTCTTCCGGTGATTGATGGCTTATTCATGAGATATCTAATTGCAATATAATCTGTATGCACAAATATGGGATACCCTTTAATATAGTGTCTAAACTTGTTAAGGGCATATATGACAGCTAGCATTTCCTTTTCAGTAACTGTATAATTCAATTCAGGTCCCTGCAAATTCTTGCTGATATAATATATTGCATTTTCCAACTTGTCAACTTTTTGTCCCAGCACTGCTCCTACGGCATAATCAAGTGCATCAGTATGGATTTGGAATGGTAGAGACCAATTAGGTCCTTTTAGAACTAGTGCTTGAGTCAAAGCATGCTTAAGCTTTAAAAAAGCTTCATTGCATGCTAAGGTCCATTTATATTCTGCATCTTTAGTAAGCAGTGAATACAAGGGACTTGCAATTTTGCTGAAATCTTTGATAAACCTTCTATAGTATCCAACATGGCCAAGAAAACTTCTCACATCTTTCTACTTCATAGGGTCATTAATATGCTGAATAACCTCAATCTTTGTTGGATCCACTTGTATGCCATGTACAAATATATGATGACCAAGGACTATTCCTTCTTCCATCATAATGAAACACTTCTCACTGTTTAGAGACAAGTTTTAGTCTTCACACCGCTACAAAACTTTCTTCAAATTACCTAATGCTTGATCAAATTTAGAGCCATAAGTTGTAAAGTTATCCATGTAAATTTCCATAATATCTTGAGAAATATCAGAAAAAATACTGATCATTGCCCTTTGAAAAGTGGCTGGAGCATTACACAACCAAAAAGGAAGAATAGAATATGCATAAGTGCCCCATGGGTAAGTAAATGTTGTTTTCTCCTGATCCTCAGGAGCTATTTGTATCTGATTATAGCCACATAATCCATCTAGGAATGAAAAATGTCTCTTACCAGCAAGAGAATCTAATACCTGATCCACAAATGGCAGTGGAAAATGATCCTTCCTTGTGGCTAAGTTCAAGGCTCTATAATCAACACATACTCTCCATTTGCCTCCCTTTTTAGGAACTATCACCAAAGGTGATATCCATTGACTGTCAGAGATAGGATAGATAAACCCAGCTTTCAACAATTTCTGCAATTCTTCTTTAACTATCTCCTTCAAGGTAGGGTTGACTCTTCTTTGAGGTTGTCTGAGGGGGCAACACTCATCCTTTATGTAAATGCAATGAGTACAAACTGCTGGATCAATTCCATTCATATCCTTGTAATCCCATGCAAAAGCATTTCTATGGAGTTTTAGCAAGTCTACTAGGCTATCCTTTTGAGTGTCTGTTATATTCTTATTGATGTTCAAATATTTATTCCATTCCACCTCTATCTTGATAGTAAGATCAATCTGATTTATATCAGAAAAATGAGAATAAGACAATTCTTGCGGCAACAAGGTATGCAATATATCAATGGCTATAGGAAAGTCCAAACTTGCAATATTCGGAACCAATTCCTACAATTCTTGGTCTTCTATTAATTCATTTATCAGGACCTTATAAAGAATTGATTCTTCATCATATAACTGCATGAGTGACACTTGATTAATCATCATAAGGTGATTAATAGAGTCAATTTCTTCAGATTCCTTGCCCAAAATAGGCCAAATAGCCTGTTGCTGCTCAAGTTGAGGTTGTGCTGGGGAATACCAGGCTAATGTTTTTGTGGAACTGCCATCTGAAATAGTCATGTCCCCTGATCTACACCCAATATATGCATCAGCTGTGGCAAACCATGGTCTTCCAAAAATGACTGGATATCCCCCCAATGTTGCTTTTGGAGATAAAATCATACAGTCTGCAAGATATTCCTAGGAATCTAGAATAACTACTATATCTTCTATGATACCATCAGGTCTTACTATAGAGCTATCAGCAAGTTGGAGAATTGTGGGTGTAGCCCTTAAACTATCTATCTCTAGATGTTTCATTACTTCCCTTGTCATTACATTAATGGTTGTCCCTAGATCAACTAAAACATTTTCTATTTGACTGCCATTAATGACTATACTCACAACAGGACTACTTGGATCAGAATACTTTAGAATAGCAATTTTTCCTAACATAATATCGGCCAATTGACCCATAACATGAACTGTTTGTGGATCCTTTTTCTTTCTGCCAGGTTTCTTTAGGCATGCTTCTTTCAATGCCTTACCATATATTGGGATATCCTTTATTGCTTGCAACAATGGAATTTTAACACAAATGTGCTTCAGTTGATCAAGAATATCAAAGCTTTGCTGTTGTTTAGTGGAAACTTCTTTGTCTTTCAATCTATGGGAAAATGGTGGTAATATTTGATAATGAGGTATTACATCTTTGGGATTAGAGATTGGTTGCTCTTCTTGTACCTCAGTACTAACCGGATGAGAGGGATCAGGTAGAGTTGTCGTAGATTGAAGGTGAATATCATCTAGTGATAAAGAATAGGCTGGGTATTGATTAGCATCAACTGAATAAGGTTGTTGTTGTTGCTGAGATTTGATATTTGGATTAGGCAACGATTGAGTAGGCAGCTACGTTGGCTTAGGAGGTGCAGCTGTAGCTACAGGAGGAGGCATTAAAGCAGGAGGTTGTGGCTGCTGAGCAGGGGGCTGATATCCAGAAGATTGGGATGACCATGATGGGTTTCCCCTCCATTAAGAGGTAGGTTGTCAATTCCCTTGAAACTGGTTCCCTAAAACTCTGAGGTGGATACCAGTTTCCCTGTGGTTGTTGCCACTGGAGGATTTGATTAGCAAATTGTTGTCCTTGGCCTTGTGATCCATACCATTGTGGATAGTTACCAAAATTTTGAAAATACTGTGGTTGCCATTGGTTATTTGGTGCATAAGAATTACCACTATAACCAAAAAAGGAAAGTGGATCAGGTGGCATACCTTGTCTTTGAAAATTTGGTCTTCTTTGAGCAACATAGAAGACTTGTTCATCCTCACCTTGAATTGGTTTGAAATTAGTTACCTCAACATTTGTAACCATCTTACATCTGCAATCTTTCTTTTGCTACTTACAATGAGGATAGAATTCTGCAAGAAATGCATCAGCTTCCTCATGCTTCTTCTTAGCTGCCAATGTATCCAATTGAGTAGCCATATTGTTTATAATGTCCTCCTTGAAATATTTTAACAAAGGGCTAAGTTCCAATCTAGAAACTCCAGTTCCAGATGATGATGATGGTGCCCCTAGCTTAAATCTCCTATTCTTCTTAGAAGTAGATCTGGAATACTTCTTGCAAATTTGTCATATTTCAGCCTAGGTAGATTGTGTAATGTCACCTCCTCCCATGAGATCTAAGGAATCAGTGCATTCATCACTGATACCCCTCAAGAATATCAATTTGAGGGAATCTTCATTCAGAGTACTATGCTTGGACTTCTTGACACTAAACAAAAACCTTTCCAGATAATCCTCAAGGCTCTCATCTTTAGTTTGTGTCATTCTAAAGATATCATCCCCATGACGATCAGTGCATCTACAATAATCTTTATATTTTGCAAGAAACAACCGTTTCATCTCATCCCATGTGTTGATTGTGCTACTACCCAAGCTCATAAACCATCTCAAGGATGACTCCTTCAAAGTGGCTGGAAAATTTTTGAGTCTATGGGCATATGTAGTATAGTCAAAACTCATACAAAGAACATCAAACTCAAGCATAAATGTATCTGGATCCTCTATCACCAACCCATAGAATTTAGGAAGTGAAGATGCTGGAATGTTCTTGTGGTTAGCATTATCATGCTGGTCAGAGATGGGAAACTCAAATGTTGGACCAGGTGGTGGTGGTGGATTATTCCCAATAGGAGGTGGGTTCCCTTGCATTGGACTTGTGGGGATTGTTACTATAGGAAATTCTTCTTGTAGACCAAAATGGAACTGAAGAATACCTTTCAGAAATTCAGACTCGGGGTGATTCAAATTTTGTGGGACCTGATACAGTTCAGCAAAAGGGTTTATATCTGGAAAATTATCTTTTGCATGAGTAGTATGAGTGGGCATAAATCTACCTCTGGCATCTCTTCTTCTATTATGCATGCAGATTCATGAAATTTCAAACAATTAACTAGAAACTAAAATAATCATAAAAGGTTCTTAGCTTGACACCATCCCCAGCAACGGTGCCAAAAATGTCTACCCCAACTATAATGATAATAATAATACCTCTAATTGAAATCTCAATCCGAAGTTTGGACATTCATATGGTAGAGTTTACTATTTTCATGGCTGGTGTTCATTTAGTTATCAATCCAGGAATGTAAAACTTGAAATGGGTCTGCAATATATATGCACTAAGCTCCTTAAATGATTATTCTGCATTACTACAGTGACTAACATTATGCAGAAAGGAAAGGCGGGAATGGAAATCATAAAAGGCTACATGAAAGCTTCACAAAACACTACTGAAATGATCTAATGAAAATAACAGAAATCACACCATTCTGTCTTGGCTGTAGGAACATTCAACAGATCTATTTCCAGTGGCTGTAGGAACAATCCAGTCATGAACTTCTACTACAACTAAGTTAAAACTAACTTCAATGATCATAAACACAAGATCACTCACCAAGTGGGACCCCTTGGATGAGTGATATCAAACTCCTAGAAAAGTACTATTAATAGATCAAAACAACATATTCTTATTCATTTCTTCCTGAAAATGATTACATATTCTAAAAGAGAGAAATTCAGAATGCTTGACAAAACTCTGCTCAATTCCTTTCCATCCTATCTAACTCTAAGAAAGAAGGAAGAGCTTATTATAAACAAAAGATCAACTACAATGGACAACTCAAGCTATGCCCAGAAGAAGAGGCAGATAATTGTCAGATGAAGGAGATAACTGAGAGCTTGATTGCAGGATCCGTGGATTTGAAACTGAACCACAGTCTTTGCATGCCAAAGCAATTTTTTATGAATTCAATATGCACCAGAGTTGAAGTATAACTGCTCCAATTATGCCATACATTGTGCTTTCTCGAATCCCCTTCAGTTTGATCTCCAGTTGTCTAAACGTGATTCTCCAGTCCTTAGGCACGAAAGAAAATCATGTACTGTAGCATCAATTATTATCTGCACTAAAACAAAAACAACATACAAGGAAATGCATATATATCTTACTTAATTAATACATTAATTAACTCACATATGACATTATCCTAAATAATCCGCATGTCACAGGGAGAAATCATTTGGCTACAGGAATTAACCGACAAAGTTAAAACATGATTTCTTAAGTTCAGTTTTAAAACATGGATTACATATAGTAAGTTCACAATACTTTACTATCACAATGCAACCCAAAAGATGCCAAAAAACCTAAGAGTCATGATAAAAAACATGTCAAAGCATCGACTTATCACCCATTGCTGAAGGATATCCCAGACTTCTTTGTTCTTTCTCCAGTCAGAGCAAGAAGTAGGTTCAAATCTTTTCTTGTTACCTCCCATTTTTCTGACACCTTCCTTGCAATTCCTTCTCTCAATTTGATAGCCTCTCCTTTGGTTTCTGTGGTTATTCTATAATAGCTCCCAGAATTTGTGCCAAATAATAATGATAAGGCGCCTATATAAATGCTTATTATCTTCAAGAAAACCCTGCATCGAAAAAGGTGGAAAGGTCATTAGAAATAATGATTAAAAGTACCACATTGCGTTGTCTAGCTCTGGTCCTGATTGAGCAAGAATTTCATTTCACTTGCAATCTCCATTTCACCATAACTAGTAATGATGTCTCCCATTTATCAAGCCACATTGGCTACCCAGTCAGCGCAGGAGTTGGCCTCCCTATACACATGTAAAAACACACATTTCAAATTCTTCACTGATTTTCCTAGTTGCTTCAATAGCATTACTAATTGACCAAGAAGGCAGGAATTTCATATTTAAGTAATTGATTATGTTTAAGGAGTCTCCTTCACACCAAACTTTAGTGCATTTGGCTTCCTTGACAAGGATCATCCCATGGTAAGTCGCTATGGCTTCGGCAACATGACTAGTTTGATTTCCTATGGGAATACATTTTATGATTTTTCATATTCCCCATTCATCCCTTAGGACCATGCCACATCCTAGAACACCCAAGTTACCCTTTGAGGCCCCATCAAAATTAATTTTCATCCATCCCCTGGGCAGGCTGATCCATATCACTCCCTCTCTAGGGTTGCTCAGAAAGCACTCTTGAACCTTTAATCTCCACTTTTTGTAGATAAACTGATCATCCTTATCATGAGGAGTATCCATACTGCCTATGATATTCATATTTTTTACTATACTTCTTATTTTTTCAAACACAATTTTAGCCTTAGTAGTCTTTTCTCTAAAAACTCTATCATTTCTCTCTTTCCATATGCCCCAGCACATGTGAGGTAAAGCAATTTTCCATAATAAGGTAGTGGTTTTGTTTTTTGAAGGATGATGCCATGAATTGAAAATCTCCTAAATTGAGTTGGCGAAGCCCCAACTGACTTTGAAGTGATCCAGACAACTTCCCCAAACAGTAGCAGAGAAAGGGCAATGAAAGAGCATATAGTTTATAGTCTCCTCATTCTGTTTACAAAGAATACAGAAACTAGGCATGCTAAAACCTCTTTTTCTGATATTCTCAGTAGTAAGAATTTTATCTTGAAGGGCTATCTAGAAAAAAATGTCTATCTTAGGTGTGAGGCCTTTCACCCATGCTTTAGCCCAGCATGGACTTTCCATGTTGTAGAACTGTTGATGATATAGAGAGACGGTTGTAAAAGAACCACTAGCTATGAGTTTCCAAATTAAATTGTCTTCTTCTTCAATCCTCACCATAGAGTTCATGACTGGTCCACCTGAGACAAGTCCTTCCGCTGTCCATCTTTCCAGTAATCCTCCACCTTGGTTCCAAATCTTTCCTTGCATTGATTCTAAAATTTGTTCCACTCAAAATTTTCATTCAAAGGGGTCTCCAGAAGCCAAGGGTCTTCTAAGAATCGGATAAGATTCCCTTTTCCCAATTTCCATTTTGCACCTTTGGCAATTAAGTCTCTTGTCCTAGATACATTTTTCCATATGTTGGATCCAATTGGGATAATCTCTGCCTTAAGGAAGCTTTGAAGGTTTGGACATTGACTTTTATATTTGTTATCCCATATCATTTTCCACTCTCCTTGATATCTATAACCTCTCCAAATCTGCTTGGCCATAAGGTAATTATTTATGTCTCTTATTCTTCTAAGGCCCAGACCTCCTTTCTTTATAGGCTTGCAAACCTTCTCCCAAGTAATCAAGTTCATTCTCTTCTTCTCCTTAACCCCTGTCCATAAAAAGGATCTCTGAATCTTTTCAATGGCCTCAGCATACTTATCAAGAATCCTAAACAGACTGATAGCATAGAGAGGAATACTTTGAAGAGTGGATCTTAGTAATTGAACCTTACCTGCTTGACTAAGAAGAGCACCCTTCCATCCAGACAGCTTTTTGTGGAATTTATCCACCAAGGCTCCCCAAAAGGTATTTGGAGGATCATGGCATAAGGGGAGCTCCAAGTAAGAAGCAGTCAGACTACCAATTTGACCACCTAGAATATTACTAATTTTAATCCTCCTCTCTCGGGTATTGATAAAATAAACAAATCTTTTAGACCAATTTATAAGTTGACGAGTGGCATTTCCATAGTTATCCAAAGCCTTTTTTAATCTTCTAGAATCCTTCACTGTAGCTTTCCCCATTATTATAGAATCATCAACAAACTGCTGATGGGAACATATTTGATCTGCCGAAGAAGGATTCAAACCACAAAACTCCCTTTTCTCAACCAGCTTTCCAATACATCTCCCCAAACATTCCACCATAATGATAAAGATAACTGGGGATAGAGGGTCCCCCTATTTGAGACCTCTAGAAGCTTTAAAGAAAGGAGAGGGAGATCCATTCATTAAAATAGATAAAGAAGCCGAAGAGACAAGTTGCCTGATAAGGCTAACACTTCTGGGGCTGAAGCCAAAAATAGAGAGAACATCCATCATAAAATCCCAATCCACTCTATCATAAGCTTTAGAGAGATCAAGCTTCAGAAAAAAACCTTCTTTTTCAGAGAAAGAGAAAGAGTCGATATTTTAGTGGACAGTGATGATTGAATCCAAAATTTGTCTACCCAAGACAAAGCCGCTTTGCTGAGGTGAAATGATGGAGGGGAGCAACTTAAGAATTCTAGAGGTTAGAACCTTGGAGATAATCTTATAGAAAGTTGCATAGACTAATAGGTCTAAAAAGATCCATTGAGTCAGCCCCCATCTTTTTGGGTATAAGACCAATAAAGGTACCATTAACTTCTTTCAACATTTTTCTAGCACCAAAAGCTTCTTTCACAACTCTGGTAACATCATCTCCAATAATATGCCAGTACATTTTGAAGAAGAACATGGGAAAGCCATCCGGACCTGGGGACTTGTTACCCTCAAAGGAGTTTATAGCTATCTAGATTTCATTATGGGAAGGGATGGCAGTTAGGTGAGCATTCTGATCATCCCCTAAAATGGTAGGAATACTGTCCAGGAGGTCCCTTTGGGCCTGTATATCCAAATTTTGATCCTTAGCAAGTAAATTGGAGAAAAAATCCATAGCAACCTTGCTCATGGAATCATCATCTACTACAAATCTGACATTCACTTTAATCTGAACAATTCTATTAATGGCCTTATGTCTCAAGGTGGACATATGGAATTATTTAGTATTCTTGTCCCCCTCCTTCAACCAAACATTTCTCAATCTTTGTTTCTAGTAGGTTTCCTCTTTAGCTATAATATCATGATATCTCATAAGAATAGCATCTTCAGTCTCTCTAGAGATATTAGTATAACCATTGTTTTGTATCTCATCCTAGATTTCCTTGAGCTCTAAGAGGATTGTAGCTTTTGAGGTAAATATATTCCCAAAGCATTCCTTATTCCACTTCTTAACATTATCTTTAACAATATTCAGCTTTTTGACCACTTTGTACATGGTGTTTCCTTCAATACTGACTTGCCACCAGTCCTTAATCTTACTTTACATATCTAGGTGTCTAGTCCACATTTTTTTAAATCTATAAGAGAAATGTCTCCTTCTATTCTTTACTTCAACCATGAAGGTTATAGGGTAATGATCTGATCCTGCCCTTATATGAGAAGATAAAGAGCAGTCATGAAGGTTAAACCAATCTAAGGAAAGGAGAGCTCTATCAAGTCTAACCTGAATCAAATTTTCACCACTTCTTCTGTTAGTCCAAGTGTATTTGACTCCTTGCAGCTCCATATCATGAATGGCATTATTGTTGATGAAATCCATCAAGTCTAATCTACTGTCCAGATTAGCTTGACTCCCTCCCTTTTTCTCATTTTCCTTCAAGGGTGTATTGAAATCTCCCATGATTAACCAGTTGTCCTTAGCAAACCTACTTCTCAACCCAGTAAGATTTCTCCACATCTCACTTCTCCCAGTCTTAGTGTTAGGCACGTATAAATTAGTTGGGACCCAAGTAGTGCAATTCTTGAGGTGCTTAAATCTTATGCAAGCTAGGTTGTTGTCCTGAATCAGCAGCTCAACTTCTACATTGTTTTTGTTCCAAAAGGTAAAAATTCCTCCCGATGCACCTTTTGAACTACCTCTGCTAACTCCTCCATTTTTGAACATATTTAGACTTTCAACTTTATCTTTTTCCATCTTAGTTTCTTGAATCAAAAAAATATCAGGATTTTTATCTCTAATCATACTTTTAACTAAATCATATTTGTGAGGTTTGTTCAGTCCCCGAATATTCCAGGAGATGATTTTCATGGGTTTTTGGAAATACCTGCCTCAAAGATGGTTCTTTGGGTACCATCTGCTATATTCCTACTTGTTTCCATTGATCTTTTCTTGGCATTTGAATGTCTTCTTGGAGAAGTGTGTTGCACTCCCACATCCCCAAGCCTGCTCCTAGTGTTTCTAGTCAGCATACTGATGATAGGGGGAGAGCATTTACGCATTTTAGAATAGAAATCCGAATCAATTAGGTCAAATCAATTGGTTTTGCCATCAATGCCAAAGGGGGAGATTGTTGGCATTATAACAGACAAAGGGAGATTGTTGGCATTTCAATAAGGATATTGAGAAGGTTGTTGATGATTACGGACATAACTGATTAAGGATGTTTACTGTCTTAATATTATTATTTTGTCATTGATGTCAAAAAAATTAATTTTCTAATTCAGTATGATGTTGCCATATCTTAAGAAGTATGATTTGATGAGTATAAAGATGTTGGTAAAAGACACAAAAAGAATGTGATGAATAAGGGAAGGAATAAGTTATGCAATGGGCAACTATTACCGATTTAGACAATGATGAGATCATGATGTTTTGATTGTTTTGATATCCTACATATGTTGTTGATTGTAAGGTTGATACTATACTATGTTACCGAACAAAGAACCTAGTCGATAAACCCTAAGGAACCTAGTCGGTAAACCCTAAGGTTATCACTATCAGTTAATGAAAGCAGAATGTCTACCGAGTGAAGTTTAGTATTTACCGAGTTGCAACTGAGTAATAACAGAATGCATTGAATGAATAAAAGCATTATTTAATGAAGGAAGCTAATGAGCTGGTTATGATTAAATTATTGGTATTTCGTGAATGAAGTTTGTTAAAGAATCTATGCCAAAGGAAAATTGGCAGGAAGATCTACAGCTTAGATTGAACCGCAATACCCTACCACAAGTTCCAAGAAATGTATGCAAGTTCCAAGGCGGGGTAAAACATTTTCAGATCGAAGGATACATTGAACCTAGTCAAGTTTGAAGATCTGATGGCTATGATTGATCATGGGAAATGTGATCAAGGAGATTAAGCTGTTGGCAAATTGCTTATAAATAATGAACTGTTGATAAACATTGTATGGGGGCAAGTGTATGCACAGGGATGCTACGTAGTGATTACCGAGCACAGAAGCTTGAAGACCTATTTTGAATAACAGAGTATAGAGCCCAGTAGATGGACAAGATAAGTCCTATTATATTGAGCAAATAAGAATCTGCTTTATCATTTTAGATGTGAAGTTATAGATAGATTTTTATTACTGTTATTTTGCAAAGTGACAGAAAATCTCTTAGCCGAGTGGACTTAACAGTCTTATTTGTAAAACCCTCTAGCAAGGTGACATTCTGATTGAGTGTTTGGAATCCTTTAACAAGGTCACTTCTAACAAGGTGAAGATCCTAACAAATCTGAGAGAAATCCCTTAACTGGGTCACATTTAGCAATGTATTTGTAATCTTTAACAGGATTTGCTTTTAACCGAGCATACTTTAGAAGAGTATATTTCTTAGTGGGTCCGAAATACCACAGTGGTTTTTCCCTATTTGGGTTTCCACGTTAAATCTAGTGTTATGAGTTCTATGATATTTATATGCTTTTGAGTTTGTATGTTTAGCAGTTTTGGTTATATTACTGAAGTATATGTCACCGAGGTTGAATCTGTTGTTTTTATGGAAGATTAAGTTTGTATGATTCACCCGCCCCCTCTCATCTTATTAGCTTGGCATCTATACTTAACATTAAGTATCAGAACTATCATTTAGTTCATTCCCCACTTCACTGGTGAGTTCTTCCTCCACCCATCCAATCTGAGACTATTTCTCCTGATCCGGGTCATTGGACTCCAAGGCTTTTAGAGGTTTATCCACTTTTTTCCAAACCTTAGTTTGGAGGTAGGGTTTACCCTCGATACTTGGACATTTTTTAGCCCAATGTCCAACTTTTTTATAATGAAAACAAGAAAAGGGGATAGTTTCAAAAACAATATTCTGCTTCCACTTCCCCAGTTTAGATTATATCTCTATTTCTTCTCGCATATTCGTGTCAGGTCCAACTTTAACACAAATCCTAGCATAAATTAGCCTTCTTCTTGATGCTATGATCTAGTCAATAGCGATAAGCTCCTCGAAGGTATTGGCTATTCCTGCAAAAACATCTTCCTCCCAGAATTCCATTGGAAGCCCAGGGAGCTTAACCCACATCGGGAATTAGATCAATAAATTCTTCCCTTTTGCCGTATTAGGGTGCCACTTCTGGATGTACATGATGTATTTGACTATTGCCCAAGACCCACTATAGAGAATGTTTCTTCTATCCTCATCACAAGAAAAAGAAAAGGATAGACAACCTTTGTTCATTGCTACCACCTCAACCTAACCTTGCAAGAGCCACTTTCTTTTGACAAATCCATGAACTATTTCTATATTAGGTCTAGACCCAAAAAAATTACCGATCAATGTATTTTCCATTCTAGCAATGTTTTGCTCTATGATTTGATCTGGAACAATGATACCAAACTTTCCCTTAGACACATTCAAGGTGTTTTTAACAAGAGGTGATGAGGACTTACCTTTAGGTTTAATCCCGAACATAGAGGTCCACTTACATGTCTGTCCATTCAAATTGGGTCCCCCCTTAACATCCGTTGATGAAAGATCCTTTTCTAGATGATCTTTTCCTTCCATCGTGTTCTTCGAACCCCTAGTTGCTTGTTGTCCTTGGGCTCCTTCCGATTTGTCATCTTCTATTTTTGAAGTTTGAACCTGCCCTTTCCTGCTCTCATCTACTAGCCTCTCTTCACGTGGTGTTGGTCCTTCCCCTGGGTCCCTCAAATCCAAGGGATCATCGGGATCCTTAGTATCTGAACCCCCTCCATCTGCAGGAATCTCTAAGTCATCTACCTCATGTTGTCCCAATGCCGATCTAGAACTCCCACTCAAATTGAGACCTTCTTTGTTGCTAAGCCTCTCTCAATGAACTCCTTAAAAGTGGACAAACAAGCTTTCCTCAAGTCATAACCAATTTATCTGTTGACATTATGTGTAAACATCTCTACCATTTGTTTTTGTGGACTTTTGCAAGAGCATCTGCTGGCTAAATTCCTCTATCTTTGAAAGAATGATGAAAATGACTCCCCATCTTTATGTTTGGTATTGCACAAAGTGGCAACTGATATATTTGTCTCTATGTTATATGAGAAATGTTGGATAAATGCCTCTACTAAGTCACCCCATGACTTAATTCCAAGTGGAAGTTGGTAGAACCATTCCATAGCTTGTTCACCTAAGCTTTATGGAAACAATCTCATCAAGTATGTTTCTTCTGCTAGTTTTGGTGTATTGATGTCCTCCATATTCTTTTGTAATTCCTTGATCTGTTGTTCCAAATTTTTTTTGGGTTGATATTGAATTTTTGGACCATATCCCATGCCTGAGCCACCACGTGGAGGATGAGGATATTGCATGTATGAATGGTATTGATCGTAAACATGCTCATATGGAGGGGGTCTATAATGATGATGTGTGTGGGGACCTTCTCATATAGGGCCATAATTAGGATTGGAATGTCTATTTATACCATGTTCTATAGGCATATCATGAGTTTGCTTTTGTGTATTGCCCCCAAATTTGACACGGGGTTTTCTTGTGTCCAAATTTTTAGCATGCCTCTGGGTATCCAAGTGCTTTTCATGTTCACTTATTATTTTGTTGTCTGTGGTTTGTCTCTTAGTAATGCTATGACTTGTCCAAGGATATGAGCACACCGTGAGTCTAGTATGAACTGGGGCATTCCTTGTTTGCAAGTATGTTTGTTCACCTAAGCTTTGTGGAAACAATCTTGTCAAGTATGCTTCTTCTGATAGTTTTGGTGTATTGATGTCCTCCATCTTCTTTTGTAAGTCCTTGATCTATTGTTCCAAAAAAAATTTGGGTTGACATTGACTTCTTGGACCATATCCCATGCCTAAGCCACCGCGTGGAGGATGAGGATAATGCATGTATGAATGGTATTGATTGTAAACACATTCATATGGAGGGGGTTTATAATTATGATGTGTGTAGGGAACTTTTGATATAGGGCCATAACGAGGATTGGAATGGCTGTTTATACCATGTTCTATAGGCATATCATGAGTTTGCTTTTGTGTATTGCCCCCAAATTTGAACGGGGTTTTCTTGTGTGCAAATTTTGAGCATGCCTCTGGGTATCCAAGTGCTTTTGATGTTCACCTGTTGTTTTGTTGTTTGTGGATTGTCTCTTACTAATTCTATGACCTGTCTAAGGATATGAGGACACAGTGAGTCTAGTATGAACTGGGGCATTCCTTGGTTGCAACTATCTGATCTCCATACAAATAGGTACAATGACTTTCTGGGTCAAACCTATATTTGGATTGTCATAACCTATTTTCCATAATAAATCTCAATGATGATAAAGCACAATAATCTCTATCCTATTCTAGGGTCTCTGCTTGAGTGTATCTTCTTGAGTAGTTTCTTGATTGGCAACGTATGTCCTATCACAAAATTGTCAATCCCAACCCTATTTGTTATCCTTGTCTTCCCTAGAGGACCTATTTGAGTATATCCGCTCAATAACTTATCCAATCAACATCATATGTTTATCACAAAACTATTGATTTGACCTTGAAGACGTAAAAATGCTTTAAACATACACAAATGTGCCTTCCCTACACACACACACCTAAAACACACAGACATGACTCTATCTTGCATAAACGCACCTTCTCAATATAGACACGCTTGCATCTAGCACAAACATCTTTGAAATCATAGATACGTTTAAACTAGAAACAGATGAGCCTATCCTTCCCAAACATGCCTGGCACCAACATACGCACCTTAAAGTTTTTTTCCCCATGCTTGAAATTTTCTATCCCTACCTAACATGCATTTATGACAACAATTAATAAACCAAAGTACAAGGAGGTTTTGTGGTACTCACTGGCTCTCCTGCATTTGCTAGCCTCTGATATCGGCGAACATGGTTGAATTTGTGCACCAATATCATCTTTCCTGACTTCTCTTCTCTTTGCTCTCTCTGCACTTTGATCTCTTAGGTATGTGGATGCCAATGAGGATGTTTTCCCTCATAGTCTATCTTATAGGCTACCCTATCCCTAGTCTCTTGTGTTAGTCTTCTTTATCTCATGACTATGTCACTCTATCCTATCTTGTCAGTCCTTTCTAGCCTTTCTTTATTATCGAGAGATTGTATGTGATCTTTTCAAACGTATTCATCCAATCTCTCGAGGGAGAATATCATTCTCATCATGGGGCAGCTTTGCATCAGTTTATCATATCTTCGTTTAGCCAACATGACAAGATACATTGTCTCAAAGAGGGGCAAAATGAAGACACCTAAAATTTTCATGTCTTATTAAATAAATATTTTTATTTATTTAATTATTTTATCCTAAGTCTTATATTAATTAAATAAATTTTTAATTAATTAATTCATTCATTAATCCTCTTTTAAGCCTTTTTCCACATTTAAATAAATAATTTTATTTATTTAAATTATCTTTTTCCTAAATTAAATAAATATTTTATTTATTTAATTGATCCCACTTCCTCTATTAATTAAATAAATATTTATTTATTTAATTAATTCATTAGACTTTTCTATCCATGACACATGTCATTCATTTCTTAATTCCTTCACTAACTACCCCCTTAATTTTTTAATTATTTCTTCTACCTGCCATTTAATCCTAGCCGACCAGTTATCTTTACACCTCTTAATCTTATCCCTCCATTTCCTATAGTGTCATCTATATAAGAGGATATTCTCCTCCATTATCAACCCTAATCATTATATTCATCTAGGGAGCATTCTAATCAATCTTATGCGATCAAGCTATCAACCACATTTTCGTTCTTTGTTGAGCTCTTGTGCACACATAAAATCTAAGAGCAAATATATCAAGCAAGATCAATGGAGATAGGAAGAATGGAGATTCAAACCCTAGTGGACATGTGATGGTATAATCTTTTTTATTTTGTTGGTTTGCATTGTCTTAGATAACCTTCATATGTTATGGTGGATCTTTGTTGTTGTTAGGCTAGGGTTTTGTGGTTGAATTCATTTATTATTTAAATATTATTGTTTCCATTATCCACTTTTCACCATACACATTTGGCACGACCATTGGAGGGAGAGATAGGAGACAGGAATCGAGTGGTGGGGTCATGGGTCCTCCACCACCACCAGATAGAGGGGGCATGAGAGATGATTCTAGGGTGGTGATTTCCAGGGCTCAGACTCCGTCGAGGTAAGTTGTCTCCGAGGGAGGGAGTTTATCATAGTCTTAAATGGATCCCTAAGTATCATTTTTTGTACCATTTTTGTATGATGATGTAAATACCTTCGAGTGATTGTGGCCATATGATTTTTACATCATTGAATCATGACACTTATGATTTTTTCGATATATATATGAGATGATTCATCCTTTCGACAGCTATATGCATATGTACGTATGTGATGTTGCTTCTATGTGATGCATGTTTATATGTGTTAATAAAATTTATGATTCTATGATATATGAATGCATTTAAGATACATGTATCTATGATGTTTAATTATGATAGGAATGCATATATATATACATGATGAAATGCGATATTTTTTGTTCTTTTATGTTTTATATGTTATACAAATGTGAATGTATGAAATGCAGATGAATATGATAATGTGAATAATTATTTACATGATGAGAATATAAAATGTGCTAACATGTGTTGTGTTATTATTTTGGCATTTTATGTTTTATATGAGAATGCATATACTAACTAATGATATATGCAAAATACAGTACAATTGTGATATCTATATGTATGTATGAAACACTAATATGTGGTAATGTAGGTGCAATCTACATGAAATGCAAATAGTTTTGGCATGTCATTTTACTTAGTCATGTGATAGCAGGCTACATGAAATCTGGAAGGATGATGGAGGTCAATCACGAAAGGGGGATGGAAGATAGAAGATATGGAAGTGAAAAATATTCTTGTGCTTTATCATCATTGATCTTTATTATGGCAAATAGGTTGTGACAATCGAGGTATAGGTTCGACCCTGAAAGTCATTGTACCCATTTGCATGGAGATCAAATAGTCACAAACAAGGAATGCCCCAGTTCATACTAGACTCACAGTGTCCTCATATCCTTGGAAAAGTCATACATTACTAAGAGACAATCCATAGACAACAAAAAAATAGGTGAACATATCCCATCCTCACCTTTCTAGTCAAAGACATCCTAGAGATAGAACCTCTAGTCAGAGACATCCCAAAAAAGCTAAAAAACATGTTACCAAAAGATAAAGTCAAAAGAAAACAAGACTCGACACCAACATCCTCTACAGTCCTCACGTTTAGTGTCTCTTGTCACTTGTATAAGTCTATTTGATTTTGGTCACAATGTTTACTTTCATAAAAAGGATAGATAGTACTGAACCATAATGTTGTCTCTTGAAAGATTTGATTTGTTGAAGCCCATTGCTGCTATTTACATCTCATTTGAAACTGATCAAAATGGAGAAGACAAAACTTTATTGCAGATCCATGATGTAAGTGTTTATTTATTGTGGATTGGGCACAGATAGACTAAAGAAAACTGGAAGAAACTCTACTCCTCGGAATGTGTGATGCTCTTAGTTCCACACCCATCACTAGACTTAGGATTTGCCCTAGCCACAAATAGTAGCTGATTTATTATGGATGAATAGAGGTGAAAATGAATTATTATTATGAATGGCTAACCAATATAAGGTAGATCAATAACAAGCCATGATGGGAATGGGTAAGTTTATTATGGATGCATAAGGGTGAAAGGAATGGATTATTATGAATGGCTAAGCAATCTTAGGTAGATCAATAACAAGTCATGATGGGAATGGGTAAGTTTATTATGGATGGATACTTTGTGAGTGTATGCAAAGTGAAGGGATGCGATTGAATCCTAAAGGAGGGAGGAGCAATGTCTCTACACATGGTGTTAGTAACCCGGTTTTCACCATGGTACTTGCCCAGGGTGCCACCGAAGTGGTTTTCACCGTTGGACGAATTTATTTCTTTATTTTGTTTGGATTTTTTTGTCTCACAAGGCTCCTATTTGCTAGGTTTTCACCAAGTAACGATTTTTTATTTTTTATGATTTTTTTGTATTTTTGATCATTTTTTAATTTTTTTGTATTTTTGATATATATATTTTTTTTTTTTGTATTGTTGATATTTTTTTAATTTCTTTTGTATTTTTGATGCTTTTGGTTTTTTTTGTATCTTTTAATTGGGATACTCTGAAGAGTTATGTGTAAAACCTGTGAAGATGCATGTTGTTGATCGGATCTTCCAAAGGTTGTCCATTTGGGGTCAAAAGTTGATATGCACCTAATCCGTAGACTATTGTGATGACATAATGACCAAGCCAATTGGATTCAAATTTTCCTTTTTTCTCTCGGTCCTGTTGATTTCTTAGATTCTACTTGAGAACTAAGTCACCTACCTCAAATGTGTGATGCTTTACCTTTTAATTGTAACTACATTGTTCCTTAAATGAATGATGTGTAGCTTGAGTGACTGTCTTCTTTTGTAAAGTAACTGAGAGAATTACTAGCATGTGGACTACACACGCCCATATGTGTGTCACCTAAAGAATTTTGGGCATCCCTGACAACAAATTCCTTCAAGGAAGTTCCATTAAAGGTCTATTGACATGATGTATTGCCAAAAGGGAATGGATGTGTGGAGCAAGTGGATGAGTTATGAAGGCTTATGATTGTGAAAAGAAGTGAAAGTAGGATGGCATGATGGAGACTTAGGATCAACAAGTATTATTTTTGACTTGAAATTGTAGAAATTTTGCCCCCATTTATTTTGATATTAGGGGAGATCATCTCTTGCTCTTTTTCTTTCATAGGATTTTTATCCTTGACCTTGATTTTTGTAGAGTCCAATAGCTTTTGATTTTGATTTGGACTAGACGACTTTCCTTTATTTTTGAATTTTAGATTTTTCTTTTCATAACTTCATTTTTGATCCCCAATGAGTATGGGCTTTTGTGATTGTTGTTGATCCAACACTGGGAGATAAGTGGAAATGGAATGAATGGATGAAATGGTAAGGCTATTTGAGTTATCAAGAGGGATGATGATACACTCAATAGATTCCTCGTTGGAACCACTCTTAGGACTATTGATATCAAGAGCTTCTTGCACCACTAGAGGAGATTTGCATTCAGACTTAGTAGTCACAATGCTAGGTGGCTCACACACAATTCCTTGGCATTGCAAATTGTTTGTAGGTTTTTCATGTCGACCAAATTCCTTAGGAAACAATGGGAGTTGATCAACATGAAAGATATACTCACCACATCCCATATCTTTAATCTTGAACTTTTCTTTGAGCTCTGTTTGTTTGGATGTTGAAGCTATCAAGGATTCTGGATCCACATATGTTGATCAAGGAATAGCCTCTCGATTGACTAGTATTGTTATTTCTGATCTATGTCGCAAATTTTGCAGGTTGTTGCAATATATGAACAGATTCAGTGTAATGTCCCTACCCTAGTCGGACTTGTAAAACCCGTTTGACCTTGGCTGACTTCCTATGTTGCATTCTTGAATGGTAGGTTAACCGTGGTGCAATGTGTAGTTTAGATAATATAAATAATCGTGCATACCTATTATTGTGCTCTTGCATCTATTCTTGTGTAAATGTAATTGTTTCCTAACTCTTGTGATAAATCTCGAGCTAAAGCCCTCATTGAATATGTATATGTATATGTATGCTTGCATGAATTCATGGGTGTAGGAGATTGCAGGTACAACACTGCCTAGGGCGAGGTTCATCTTCCTTGGGATTTGCAGGGTTGTGTATACCTCCTCCATCCTCAAAATTCGGATTTGGGGGTCATAAAACTCTCATCTTTCCATAGCCATTGTCAGGTAAGCGTCGTGTGTGGTTTGTGGGGCTTTCTTTTCATTGGGTTGCGTGTCATGTGATTTGGTGGACTTCCTCAATTTGCATGCCATGTGCGGGGTAAGTGGAGTTTGTTATCCCAAATATTCATTTCAATTTAATGTGTGGATGTGCGCATTTGTAATTTAGAAATTTAAAATAGGTAGTTTTCTTTTATGCGATTAATCGTTAATTTAAAGAGATTGCTTTAATTATTATTGTAGCAAGCTTAAGGTATTTAACTTGGATTAATGTGCTCATTTACGCATTTGTGGTTGAGAAAATTAGAATAAATAGATCTCCTTCATGAGATTAGTCATTTATTTAAAAAGGTCGCTTTATTATGTTATAGCGAGTTAGTTTAATAGTTAATTTTAATAATAACGAAATTCAATTAGTTATGCATTTTTAGAAAGGAAAGACTTAAAGTCATTTGGGAAATAGAAATAAATTTATCATTTTCGCATTTTGGAATAGAAAGGGTAGATTTTATTATTTAAAAGGAAATTATTCTTTTTACTTGCAAAATTGATATAGTATAAAGGATTCATTTTTGAAATTTAAATTAATTTAAATACCTCACCCTTGTTAACAGTTCAAAATATAAATGTAGGCCTAAATTGATATTGAGAGATTAAAATTAGAATTAAATAAGAAATGGAAGCTTTTTAATTTTAATAAGAAAAACGAATAAGAAGTATTGAATAATGGAAAGGAATGATTTCCATTTTTCATTTTCTTTTATTTTAAAAAAATAAATGCCTAAATTCGAAATTGAAAATTAGGGCAAAAAAGGAGGTTTCTCATTTAACCTAGTTTTTGAATATTTTTGGGGGGGTTCTTTCTTGAGAGTTTTTTGGGAAAAAAAATGGAGATGGGGGGAAATATTGGAAAAATGGGAGATTTGCTTTGAGTTGCAGGTGGAGCTCTTCATCAAAACTCTTCCCGGAATGCGTTTGGAGGTAGGATTCCAATCTACCCTTTTATTTATTGTTGAATTAAAAAAAAAGGTTTTTGTGATGGAATGTTCTCCATGAAATGCTGGAAAAAGAAATGATAATGCCCATGAATGTCTTTAAGATTTAGCTTCAGTTTTTTGAATAGCTTGGTTGTTCTTGGATTCAAAGTTTGTCATGGTTTCTTGGACATTTTGAAAGGAGAAAATCTTCCCCATTCTTGGTTTAAACATTCTGGAAAAAAAAAAAAAAAAGGACAAAAAATGGTTGTGCCTATCATAAATGGATTAATGGAGGATTTATGTGAGTTTAGTTATTTCATTTTGTGATTTTAAAGAAAATAAATAAATAAAAAAATTTGCTTGGGTCGAAACTAGGCTGTATAAGAAATTTTTATACAAAAAAAAATTTATGTATTTTGGGGGTTAGGGTTTGGCGGGCGGAGGAACCGAAGCTCGACTCGCGCCGCCGCCCCCTCCCTCATTTCTCTCATACCTCGTGGCTCCGCAGGGAATCCCCTATGTCCACAGCGGCCGCAGGGAACCCTGCATTCACTGTGGCCGCAGGGTAAAACCTGCGACCATAGTGGCCGCAGGGAAACCCTGCGTGCATAGTGGCCGTAGGGGGAAACCCTGTGCCACAACAGGGCTGTGTGGGAGCTGCGGGACTTCTGCCTCTTCCGTGTTGGAAGGTGGGGCCCACAATGCCCCTTCCAATTTACTTTATTTTAATTTTTAGTTTTTTTTAGTTTTTTTTTTTTATTAGTTTAAAAAAAAAAAAAAACATAATAATACAATAAAATCAAATCAAATCAAAAAAATGGTTTTTATGATAGTGTTCCTTTTTAAATATGTTTTCTTTTGTTAATAGTTAAATTATTTTATTAATGCACTTATTTAATGTGAAAGTCATTATATGTGTTGATAAATAATTAATTTGGAATTCGAACGTTAGTAAACAATTTTTTTTTTTAATATATATAGTTTTTAAGGAAATTTGTATAAATATATTGAATAGTAAATTAATAACTGGTGATCATTAATTTAATACTGTATTCTGATAACACATAGTGATTTTATCTGAGCATTCTGAGAACTTAGAAATAGGAATCGAAATGTTAAAGTATTTTAAGTTCATCTTGGGAATTTTGAAAAAAAAAAAACTCAACTGATATGCTAACAAGATCATCAAAAACTTAATAATGTGTTGATTTGAAGTTCGAAAGAAGATGATACCTTCTTTTAGTAAAACAAATAGTTTAGTTATTTCTTCCCCGATGATGTGAAATAGATAATGGAAAATATGGCAAATTTATTTTATGTTTTCTCGCTTGTGTTAAGTACTGGCAAGGCTTTTCTAGGTATGTTTTGGACTCTGTCATCTGTTTACTTGAGTTAGTCATGGCCGGTTATGTCCCTAGATAGAGTAGCATCCGTCATTTGAAACTGTAATTGCTTGAAGTGTTCAGTTGGATCCGCTTTAGAAGGGATCATTATGTAAATTCCAGCCGAAGTGTCTATTGTATATTGGTTGTGTTCGTCTAAGAGGCAAAAATGTAAAAGACTTATAAATTATGTATTCCTAATGATATAATACCAAAGGGGTCTTGTAGTTGAGCAGATTCGGAGATGTAGCCCTTTAGGGGTGAACTCCGAGATCATATCTGTGTTATGCAATGTTTTAGCTTCCTTTGTTTCATGCTTTAGGTTATCATGTATGGTTGTTATCTTGTAAAGTGTACGATGGGAAATTAACGAATTTAAATCTAAGTGCACAAAATTATCCATCTTGACAAATGTAGTAATCAGGTTCATAAAAGATTGTAATTAGGATTAAGGGAAAAGTATTTGGATAATGTTAATTAAAAGTAGTAATAGTGGGAAGAATCTTGCTGGGTTACATCATTGGAATTAACTTGTTATTAAGCATGTAAATTGAACGAATGTGAATGGAAAACAAAGTTAGAATTAATGTTATAATTCCTAGATTGAAATCTAAAGGGTGAATGCCATATAGGTATTTACCTTTTTATCTTGGTAAATGAGTAACACCATGTTAATTATGTTACACTATATTGGATGAATTTGTTTAGTTATTTTACGTTTTAATCTTTACAAATAACCCCTATCAAATTTAACTAGAAAATTGGGTGAATTCAACTATTTATCCATAATTATAACCCTATTAAAAGAATCCCTTATGATTGCTAAAATTGAACTAAAATGGGTAGTATTTGTATAGTTGTTTATATCTTAATCTTAGTGAATGTATCTTTTCATATTAACTTCATTTAACTAAAAGGAGTGACATGCAATAAAATAGTTATATTCTAATCCTAATGGAAGAACGTCACTATGAACATGTATTTTGATCCTATAATGTTGAATATCATCTTGCTAACTATATTTTAATTTAAAGGAATAGCTCATGTGTTCCTAATACATTTTCACCTTAATGAATTTAGTCCATCTATTAGCATTATTAAAACTTCGATGAATGAACTCTATGGCCACTTGCACTCTATCCTCCTTAAAATAACTATGACTCATTAGTTGGTTTTGCTTGAATTCAAATGATGGAACCTCACTCTATTAATGGAAGTTTAATCCTTAATGAACAAATCACATCTTATTAACCATACTTTTAATTATAAAGGATGATAACAATTGTGGGAGGTTACCTTAAACCCAAATGAATGAACTTCGTGATATTAGTCGCATTGAACCTCTTGGGAGGCCTCTTAATGAAATTATGAATTAAAGTGCATTGAGTAAATAACCTCACAATGGCCTCCTAACCACCCAAAATAAATGAATGCTTCCTGAAATTCTAAGATGTCAATTTATCGAACATATATATATATCCATGTCTTAAGCATTATCTCATAATTAAGATATCTAGCTTATTGGATCAATTGTCGCAAGTTGAGTTAGGTGTAAGGTTATGTAATCGCGTTGGGAAACTCCTTAGGATCATTTAGCCTTCTGTTGTGCTATCTAAGTCTTTGTTAACTCTAGTTATCTTGAGGTTGTAACTTATCAGTAATACTCTTAGCTATTATTATAAAAAAAAAATATTTACACTCTATTTGAGTGTTTTTAACTTAAACCCTTAGGGGTTTCCTGGCGGGGCATTACATTTAGGCTGCCTTTGATGGTCACTTCAACTCCATTGTATGGGAATTTGATACATTAATAATATGTTGAGGGAACAAATCTCATATTGTGAATCCATGGGTGTCCCAAGATTGTATTGTATGTGAGATCTAGATCAAGGACTTGACAAACCACATCGTTAGTTACTAGCCCAACTCTAAGAGATAAAGGCTTCAATATGTAGAGGTGCATTATGAGGCTAGGTTACGAATGCCTCATCAGATTTTGTAAATGTGAGGGTATGTGGAATGAAATGGTATCCCACCATGGCTTGAAACTGGTCCATGCTTAGATCAGTGGGTACATAAGTTTCTCTTAGGACTTTGTCAAGTATGGCTTTATGTGAAGGAGAGATACGTAATAGTTCAAGGATTGAGATAAGCGCGGGTGTCTTCCCAAACTGTTCTACTAGGTTGTACTCAGGTTTGGCCAAAGACGAAGTGGTGGTTTTAGCTGGAGCACCTTGTAGGGTGACCTTACCTTGACGAGTTGTGACATTACATTTATAGGTGGATTCAGAAGAAGGTACAATTACTTTTAGGACAACTTTGGTTCTTTGGGTAGAACTTCTAGGCGTTTTGTCCTTTATGATAATAGTAGAAACATGGTTGTCTAATGAAATGTAGTTAATGGTTGAATCATAGTCATAGGACAGTTTGGTATAGTTGGCTTGATTATCTATGGCTTTGGCTTTTCCCTTGTCATGTTTAGGGAATGGTTCCTTAAACATTTCATGTTCTTGATTGGATGTATGTCCATTAATCTCAATGTCACCTCTATCAATAAGATCCTTAATAATGTTCTTCAAGCGATGGCAATTTCCTATTTTATGTCCCTTTCTGTTGTGATATTCGTAGTACTCATCGTCATTCCACCAATTTGGTTTGAATTTTGGTTCATATAGAGGATTGTCTAGAATTTTTATTAGCTTGTTTTCTACTAGATTCCTAAAAGCTGACTCAAGTGGTTCTCCCAATGGGGTGTATTTCCTTCATGGTTTTGAAGTTCCTTGTGTATTTACTTGGTTGTTTGTAGAAGAACTTGGTCCTAAAAGAGTGGTTTTTGGTCTCACTGTGTTAGCATCAACAACGCCATCATTTACTGTGTTCTTTTTCTTGTTCCAAAATCATGGCTTGTATTTTCCTATAAACTATTCTTTATTTTTTAAAAATATCTTGATGATACCTTTCTCAATTAAGAACTTCTCTGTTGTTAAGCCTATCTCAATGACTTCCTTAAAAGTGGACAAACAAGCTTTCCACAAGTCATAACCACTTTCTCTATTGACATTTTGTGTAAACATCTCTACGAATTGTTTTTCTGGAATTTTGCAAGAGCATTTGCTAGCTAAATTCCTCCATCTTTGTAAGAATGATGAAAAGGACTCCCCTACTTTGTGTTTGGTATTACAGAAAGTGGCAACTGATATATTTGTCTCTATGTTATATGAGAAATGTTGGATAAATGCCTCTGCTAAGTCACCCCATGACTTAATTCTAGGTGAAAGTTGGGAGAACCATTCCATAGATTGTTCACCTAAGCTTTGTGGAAACAATCTCATCAAGTATGTTTCTTCTATTGCTACCTCAATGCAAGCTATGAAAAATTGTCTTATATGTGCCTTAGGGTCCCCTTTGCCTCTGTACTTTTCAAAGTTTGGTGTTACAAAGTGTGTAGGAAATGGAAGCATTGGAATTTTTCTATCAAATGGATAGGGGCATATATCTCTCATTGTGTAAGCTGGTTTTGGTGTATTGATGTCCTCCATCTTCTTTTGTAAGTCCTTGATCTGTTGTTCCAAATTGTTTTTTGCTGGAGTCTAAATTCTTGGACCATATCCCATGCCTGATCCACTGGGTGGAGGAGGAGGATAATGCATGTATGGATGGTATTGATCGTAAACATGTTCATATGGAGGGGGTCTATAATGATAATGAATGTAGGGACCACCCGATATAGGGTCATAAGGCATATCATGATTTTTCTCTTGTGTATTGCCCCCAAATTTGACATGGGGTTTTCTTGTATCCAAATTTTGAGCATTCCTTTGGGTATCCAAGTTCTTTGTGTTTGGTCCTTAGTATTGGTGTGTGGTTGGATGTATTTATCCACATAAGATTTCCATAAGGGTCTGCGTAGATAGAATTGTTCATGAGATGTTCTTTCTTGAGTATCATAAGCTTGACCATGTGTATTTGAAATCTTGGATTTTTAAAATAAGGATGATGGTGACTCAAGCACGAGACATGATCTTCTATTACCTCGACTATTAGGTCTCCTTGATCCATGTTGACTTAATTTTCTTGAGTAGGTCAATTTTCTATTATTTGGGACATGCCAAAATCATGAGGTATCTTAGCTCCACTTTGTGCCATCACTTGTAGGAAATATTATCTCTCTTCTCATGATTTCTTGTATCATCTTGTTGAAATGAGGATCCATGATTGCATCTTCGACCTCCGATGAGTGTACTGAAGTGTTATCCATATTGTCATCTTGTGCATCATGATTGTTTGTATTATCCGTGTTCTCAATATTCTAAATGTTTCTATAGATGTCCATGTCAGGGAATGTGGTATGGTCAGAATTGAAAAAGATATTATTATCGTACTCATAGCCACTCATATTTGCAGAGTCTTGAGCCTCTTTAGCTTCCATTCTAGATTTTTGGGAATGGGTTTCAACCATGAACTAGGTCTTGACCAAGATGTGTGAGACTAGATGAAAATTGAAATAGTATGGAAGACCAAGAGTTGGATGGAATGTAAATGAATCTGAGGTGTATATGCTATGTCAAAGTGTAAGACCAAGTATGTATGTAGTAGAGTAGGTGTGAATTCCAAAGAGATGATAGATCTCTTGATGAAGTAAGCTGACCTTGACTCCAAGTAAGACCAAATGAGACCCAAAGGTGATAGACCTTGATGAGGGACCACTTAGCAAAATGTTGTTGTATGTATTGTGCTGAAAAAGTAAGATGGGGACAAGCAAGTGACCTTTTGACTCAAGTTTAGAAAAATGTGAATGTAATTCAAGGTGTAAAGTAGTGATGAACTCTGTGAGACCCAAAAAGAGGTTGAATGGTAGATGAAAACTTGGAGAAATAATCCAGGAATCTCAAGAGTTCTGAAACTGATTGCTCTTGTTCATTGGATTGTAAGTTTTCTCAATATTGAACACATGTGTGCATGCATCCTTCACACACACAATTATTAAAGACAAACTTGACTAGATATTGTACAAGCGTGATTCTGAGAATCTTGTGAATATATAGTTTGCACGATGACACGAACGTGTTGCTGTCCTACACAGGTACGGTTAAAGTATACATATGTATTTCTATCAAACACAGACACATTTATAAAGCCCGAGTGCAATTTTTCCAATTTGTGACATTTTTGTTATGACCAAATCTGAATCTTTGACCATTTTTTCATGACAAGAGGACACAATGTTGATGAGGACTCTCTGTTTGCAAGTGTTTAGACTCAAAATGACTCAAAAGAAAGTGTGTTGTTTGATGTAAAAATGTTTTTCATACACTTTAAGAGACAAAAGACACAATTTTTGATGGTTGGCCTTGAATGTTTGAATGTTTAAAAGAAGACAAGCACAATTCTTATGGTTGGCCAGGACAATACTTGTTGATCCCACATGGGGTTTCCCTTGAGGATACGCTATTCAAAGAGGATACTTAGGTGCTTGACCCCACTAGCTCCACCCTTGACACTCACTTCTCCAAGGCAACCAAGTACTAGTCCCCATGAAAACTCCTCGTGGCAAACTTTGTACCTCTGCTAAGAACTGTATGTGTGTGGGCCGCTCCAGAGGTTCGACCTCCTATCCCAGCAACTAGAAGGATTTTGGCTTTGTAAAAAAAAAAGGTGCCAGTAAGGGCATCCACTTGTGTGGCCATACATGCAACACTTTCAACTCAATAATTATACAAGGCTCCCAACCTATAGGGGTTATGCCCTACTATTGATCAAATAAATTTGATCAAACGGGTTTATGGGGAGACATAGTATCGATGTGGACTAATCAACACATGTTACCCATGGATTTCACCATGGATATAGTTCTTTATAGTGGTTCGAAAGAGGGGGTATTACCTCGCTACCATTTGGGTCATTCCTTCCTCACTAGTAGTCCTAGTGACCACGTGGGGAGGTAGACCCTCTAAAGATTAAACACAAAAGACATTGGTTCAATTTTAGTGCACCAATTGAAGTGTTTGCTAATCTATGAAAACAAAGCACACAATGAAAATCAAAATCAAACCCATCCCAAGGCCCTGCAACAAATATTTGTTAGTAATTTGGGTTGTTTCAAATAATTACCCCTTCCTTCAAGCAAACAAGTTAGGTTTATTTTAACAAAATCCCAAAACACTTTGTGAAAAATAGGGGCCTTTGATTCATGATTTGCTTCCAAAAACAAATTGTACCACTTCATTAGTTGGATCACAAGATATTATCTTAAATGAACCAAATCTAAAACCCTAAATGCAAGACAAAATGATGAAATAGAAACCCTAAGTGAGGAACTAAAAAATGCAGAACACAAAAAAAAATGCAGAGAGCGCAAACGCTATTTAACCAATCACAAAATTGATTTAAACTCATAGATGCCCCTGAATACTACATAAATACGACTGAAATGAAAAACTGCAATCTGGAAAATAAAAATATTGTCAAGAATACAAACACGATTTTGGAATGCATGGACGTGATTTAAACTCACAGACGCCCCTAAAGACTGCATAGATGCGACTGAAATGAAAACCTACGATATGGAAACTAAAAATGTTGTCGAGAACACAAACGGGATTTTGGAATGCACAGACGCGATAGAAAAAAAAAAACATGATTTCAGAGGGTGTAGACGCAAAAATTTGAAATGTCATCGGAAAATGTCAGATCTGGAAGTTCAAAAACACAAAATTTGCAACAAAAGATGTTAAATGCAAAAGGGACATGAGTCCCACCGGGTGTGCCAAAATGTGTATGGTGAAAACTGGATAATGGAACAACAATATTGAAAGACTAAATGAATTCAACCATAAAACCCTAGCCTAACAATAGCAAAGATCCACCATAACATATGAAGATTAATTAAGACAATGCAAATCAACGAAATCAAAAAGATTATACCATCACATGTCAATTAGGGTTTGAATCTTCATTCTGCTTATCTTCGTTGATCTTGCTTGATATATTTGCTCTCAGATTTTATGTGTGCACAAGAGCTCAACAAAAAATGAAAATGTGGTTGATAGTTTGATCACAAAAAGGCTTGATTGCATAAGATTGATTAGAATGCTCATTAGCTGATTTGAATGATTAGGGTTCATAATGGAAGAAGCATCCTCTTATATAGAAGACACTGTAAGAAATGGAGGGATACGATTAAGAGGTGTAAAGATAAATGGTCGGCTAGGATTAGGGGGTAGGTAGAGGAAATAATAAAATGATAAAGGGGGTAGGTAGTGTAGGAATTAAGAGATGAATGACGTGTCATGGATAGAAAAGGCTAATGAATTAATTAAATAAATAAAGATTTATTTAATTAGTAGAGGAAATGGGATCAATTAAATAAATAAGTATATATTTAATTTATGAAAAGGACAATTTAAATAAATAAAAGTATTTATTTAAATGAGGAAAGGCTTAGAAGAGGATTAACGAATTCGTTAAATAAATAAAAATTTATTTAATTAAATAGGACAATTTTAAGTATCTACACTATTAATGTAGTGGATTCCTCTTAAGGATTATTTGATTGTTATAATGAATAAAATCCCTCTACAAATTTCATAGAGTTAATTTACACCATACATACACTTGTGTGGTATTGAAGCATAAAATTGTAAGTCTCATTGATAATATAATATAATTCATATGAATTGTATGAATCATGAGGGAAATTGTTAGGTTAATCCACTAGAATGAAATTGAAAAAGATATGCTAACAGTATTTCATTGCATGCACAATCTAAAAATATTGAACACTAATAGGTATTCAAACATACAACTAATTATGTGTTGTATACACTTATGGATATTACAACTTGCATGTTTGTTCCTTTTTCCCATACTTCTACAAAAAAACATTTATGACTATTATTCATAAAATTTCACCTCCTCATGTACCTTTATTTATTTCATTTTACAAGGAGATCCTAAACCACAATTATTATGGTCATTATTTTCTCCATAGTCAATGTTGGCATTTGCATGAAGATTGCATTAATGACATGTTATGTTGTCATTGATATCAATTAACCGGTAATGTTATTATTGTAATGATGTTTTGTAACCAGTAGGAAGAGCTTAATGAAGGAACTATAACTGGTAGGAAAGTTTGTGGAGTGAATTGGTATTGCTAAGTATTGGAGGGTTGAACCGGTAAACCCTACCTGTTGTTTTGATAAACCCTAACCAATTAAGTTAGGTGAATTGGTTATATTAGTTTATGATTTGATGACGAGCGGTGATGATTATGACACATATGCATATTGTATGAAGAGAGTTTCAAAGTGATTTTGGCATGTTGAGGTAACATTTTTTTTGTATTGGGAATGAGCAAGTATATTGCATATAATGCAAAGCGGGTGATGAGTTACTGAGTTCGATGAAGCAGTGATCAAGGAGTGGTCGAGGCTTTCTTGAATGATGTGTAGGGATTGTTATGTAATCCAACAGTCATACTTAAACCTACTTGTTTGTAATCTCTAGTAGAATTAAGTTTTTGTTGTGTTACCGACCTAGTTGATTTGTTTATAAGGTCGATGATTTGTTTAGTTTGAGTGTGTTGACAAAGTTGAATTGAATGTGTGGTTGCCAAACAGGATGATGTATCTATAGTTTGAGTAAAGAAAGATAGTAGCATGAAAAGGATTTGAACAAGCAAGTGAAGTGTTATTCAAACAGATCAAAAAAATCCTATTGTTTTCTAAAAATTATAGCAGTTAAATTCCCTAACCGGGTAAGCTCTAACAAGCTTGGTGTTATTCAAATCCTATAACAAGGTGATCCATTATCCTGGATTCTAAATCCTTTACAAAAGTTACTCCTTACAAGGTATTTCTTCTAACAAGGCATTATAGTCAATCCCTTAACTGAGTGGTTCCTAACAGGATTAGTTCTTAATAGGACCTTTTGTAAAGCTTTAATAGGCTTGGCTCCTAACAAGGCAAACTTCAGAAGAGTTCAAAATTTCTTGTGAGTTCCATCTCACCATGGTTTTTCCCATTTGGGTTTCCATGTCAAAAATATTGTGTCAAGTGGTGAATGTTTTTGTGGTTATGTTTCTATGGTTGATTTTCTTAACTACTTATTCCACTTTGATAAGTCATGATAACGGACAACAATAGAAATGAAGTTTTACTTATGTCAGTAAAAGTATTTGAATGGTTATAAGTTTCAAGTTGATTATTGTTATCTGTTGTAACAGTCAACTAGTTTAGTTTGATAGTTTTTATCTTGACAGAGATATTGCATTGATAGTTCTAAGTTTACTTTGAGAGATTGATTTTGAGATTGGTGAAGTTTTATCAGTTTTTCTATCTACTGATTTACCCCCCCCCCCCCCACATTAGTTGACCGGATCCTTTTTCTTTCATAATACCATGAATTGGTATCAGAGCTAGGTTCTTAGGTCCTCTAAGGTCTAATCCTAACAACTTGAGGTAAAGATCTTGTAAATCATGATGAAGAAGGAAGGTCTAAAGTTTAATAGAGAGAAGTACAGGATATGGAGTGATAGAATGAAAATTTATATCAAGTGTCTTGGAATCAATACTGGGAGCATATCAATACTCAATATGTTGCACCTACTAGAATTAAGACTGATGATCAGAAGAAAGAGCAACAAGAAAACAATCAAGCACTAGAGGCTATTATCAATTCTTTATCTAATACTAAATATGTTGATGTTCATGTTGGTATTATGGATGTGTTGCATTGGTTTTGTCATTGATGTCAACACTTGTCAATACTTATCCTTGTGGAGATCTTTGGTTATGTTCACCGGCATGTTCAGTGACTTATGCACAGTCACCGGTATCTGATTAACCTACAGGTTATATTGTTCACCAGCACTAAGGATGATCTGTTATCATCTAGAGATTACTTGGTTATGTCAAAGACATTGTTTGGACACTTGGTTTTGGTGATTTAATTATTGGTACAATCGAGTTTGCATATTTGTTGTTACGGGCAAATAGGTCTAGGTTATGGACCGACAAGCATTATCTATTCCAGATCAGCATGACACATTATGGAGATGATTTGTTACTATTGTAAATGTATTGAGCTGACATGATGCATTGCATATTGATTCATTTGTAATTGATTTTATTGTAATATCTTAGTGAGTCGACCTACACATCTAGTCTTAGGTTTTGGTATATATGTAAGATCTGAGTTGTGAGATTATGTAGACGAGTAAGGAAAAGGATTGTAATAGGATATATGCGAATATAAGTAGAGCTATACACATAGACATCATTTGAAGATTTAAGGAAGGTATGAGGAAGACAAACAGAGCTTAACTGGTACTGAATCCAGCATATGAAGATGTTATTTTGAGTAGTACATTATCATTAGATTTAACCATCCAATTCTAGTCAGTGTGACTCTGATTTTGTGATTGAGCAGTGAGATCTAGGTATTTGGCCTTTCTGCATGTGCAGACCCCATTTGTACACACATACTATCTATAGTAGTATCATCTGATTCTAGGTAAGGTTTCCCATTGTGGTTTTTCTCCTTATAGGGTTTCCACGTACAAATAACTGTGCTATGTGTTATGTATGTTATTTGTCTTTCTTTTTCATGAATTAAACTTTACCAGTACTATTATTAACTGCTGAACTATCTACCGGCATTAAGTTTGGTTAAGTTGTATTTGGGTTGAAATTAATAGACAACTAATTCACACCCCACCACCTCTCAGTTGCCTCTAGGTTCTAACAGTTCATGGTCTGGAGACTGCACGTGAGGTATGGAAGAAACTTGAAGAGATTTATAGTGATAATGAACATGTGAAGATTGCCAAGGAAGGAGTCTAAGAGGGAATTTTGATGACATACGGATGGTGGAAGGTGAGAATATCCAACAGTATGGTCAGAGGATAAAAGAGATAGTTGGTGAGATCAAGGGTGTTGGTGGTAAAATGGATGATGCCATAGTAGGTAGTAAGGTATTGAGAACCCTGCTACCAGTCTACGCTATCTGAGTTGTAGCCATTTAGGAGTTGAAATCTATTGACAAAACCAAGGTAACCCTTGATTCCATCATTGGTAAACTTACTGCTGTTGAATTAAATGGTTATGATGGTAGTGTTCAGAAATCTGAATCACCATGTAAAGCTTCTATTTCTCACCAATCTATGAGAAAATGTAGAGATGTCAGTCACAGTTATGAATCTAGATCCAGCAAAGAAGCCGATGATGAAGATAATTTATTTTAGATTGAATCTTTGTTGGCCAAGCACTTGCCCAGAGGAACCGGTAAATATAGAGGTAAATTACCTTTGAAATGTTTTGCATGCAACAAGATTGGACACATAGATGTGTTGGCATTTTTGATGTTTATGTTGTGATTGTCATTGATGGACACACACTTGTATTGAGATCTCCTTTATATGTATGAGCTAGAGCTCAACCGGTATTTGTTCCAACCAGTATGTTGTATTCTAGTCTTTAGACTATTGGTGATTTTGCAGAATGTGTTTCCCGGTCTAAAGCGGCATGTCAACCCCAAGCGGCTCAAAGATCTCAAGTGGTACAAGGAAGCAAAGCGGCATAACACATTCTTACCAATCTTCATTTTTGTCAAACTGGCAACCGGTATTTTGTATGAACCGATAATAGTCTGTGATGAGTTACCAACCAGCATTTTGTAATTAGTTACAAATCCATCGATTGATTAACGGTGCTGACACACTGATGGTGCTTTTTGTGTCATGTTACTAAGTATGTCTAGATTCATTAAAACCTAGGCGATTGTAATGTAATCCTATTGGACCGACATGAAATCAGATTCCTTTAAAATGACATCATGTCTAGGGTTTTAGGTTGTTGCTAAAAGGGTCTATGTTGTGCTAGGGTTTAAGGTGATTGTTGAGTTGTTGAAAGAGCGATCTTATCTGAGAAGATCAAGTTGTAACTAAGAGAGAGAGATAGAGAAGACTGAAGTAATGCTGGAATGCATTAGCAGTGAACTATACTGGATCTAACCAAGTAGTCGGTGCTATTAGATAGATCAAACACTTGTTGATTACTCACATCTTTGACAAGTATGTAGCCCTTAACCTGGTAGGCCCAAAAGCCTTTGTAAAATCCTCTAACAAGGTGGTTCACTTTTGTGAATCTAAAATCCTCTAACAAGATAGTCTTTAATCGGACTTATCTCCTAACAGAGATTGAGATTCCTAATAGGATTTGTTCTAGTGAAGAACATTGTAAGACTTTAATGGGTCTGGTTTCTATTCTGCAGATAGTGACTTGTGAGTTCCATCTCATCGTGGTTTTTCCCATTCGGGTTTCCACATCAAATATTGTGTGTTATGGTTGTATTGCTTTTGTGGGTGAATGCTTTACTTGCATTTTGGTTTGCATGTGTGATAACCAATTTGTTTGTTAAACTATTTTGCTAGTTTGTCTTCAGACTATTTAAGTGTTTCAGTGCAGAGATTTTTGGCATACTAATTCACCCCCCCCCTCTTAGTATTCATCAATTGGTATCAGAGCCTACCTTTCTATAAGATTAACCACTTGGAAAGAGATATGGGGGAATACACCTTGAGGAAACTTACTCAATGGCTCACTCAGTCTGGGCAAGCCTATGATGATCTTATGGTCAAATACAAGGCATCTCAAGCAAAAAGGAGAGAACATGCAGAGAAGCTAATGGAGCTATCTGAAAGTAGTTCTGATGATGAAGCAAATATGGAAGCCATGATTGCAGAAGTAAATAAGCTAAATGATTCAAACTCCAATCTAAGAAAGGATTTGGAAGGACTGACTATCCGGTTTAGTCAGGAGCTTGAGAACTAGAGAAAAGCTGAAGATCTGGTAAAGGATAGAGATCACAAGATCTCCAAGTTGAAACAAGAGATTAGTGCACTAACTGCTCACCTTCATGAGAGAAGAATGGAAAAGGAAGACATGCAAGGAGAACTGAACATGGCCATCTCTAAAAAATGCAAGCCTAATGGAGACAAATACTGCTATTTGCAAATAACTCTCTGAGTCAAAGGAAATACTTGCTAAGTTTAGCAAAAGTACTGTCAAGTTAGAGCAAAAGCTTGAGTCATCTAGATCGGTAAAGAATACCAGTGGACTTGGTTTCTCTAGACATGAGGAAGGAGAATCCTCAGGAACAAATGCTGAAGCATCAAAGAAGCAACCAACACTCAAAGGAAAAGGTAAGCAAAAATTCAAACCTATTTGCTTTAATTGTCTTAAAGAAGGAAACACTGCCAATGTATGTAGGAGCAAAGCCTACAATAATTTTCCTTATTTTATCAACAATGTACCTAGATCCAATAAGTTCAATGGTCATTGTTATGCATGCAACAAGTTTGGGCATAGAGCATCTAAATGCAGGTCTGTCATGAACAATACCGGAGGATATCCTCAGAGGACCCAAGGAGTTGGTCCAGAATCTTTTGTGAACCGGAACCCTAACCGGTTTAATGCTTACAATTATCAGTCAGGCAACAATGGTTATCAACCGGCAACCAAATGGAGAGAAAACTATTAGATTTGTCATGGACATGGTCACATTGCTGCTACATGCAGAAGGAAGAATGGAAACATGAACAATGGACCTTGGAGAGCACCTGGATTGGTTTGCTATCACTGCAACAAACTGGGTCACATTGCAAGATTTTGCAGAAGCAGAAAGAGTATATCTGATGATATACCGATCACTCAGAAAGGAGAAATTGATGTTGAAATAGTTCAAGTAGACATGAACAAAACCTAGAGGAAGAAACCAACAATTTTGGAAGAGGAACCGGTTTCTGCACCTAGTGTCGAAATATCAGAACTAGCAAACTAAGCTCCAAAGAGGCTTAGGGGGAGCAAATGGTGAAATGATTGTGAACCCCCAGTTACACTGGTAAAAGACCTTAACTGGTATGTAATACCTATCGCTTGGTAGAAGACTGGAAATGGTAAAAGAGGCAAATTAGGGTTTACACCATAATAGAGGAGCATTAATGGTGGTAGGTGGGAGACATGTATAAAAGCATATTTCAAATCATTTCTCACTATCTGTTTTCGAGCGAAGAAAAGTTTTTCAAAGTGCAGAGCGAAGAAAAGGTGATTTGAGCTAAGATTTCAAGAAGTTGACAAGTCTTGAAGGTGATTTAAATCCAGTTTGCAAGCGGTTGAGGAGAACACAAAGCGGTGATTTGGCAATCGACAGAGAGCAGAGTGAAGCAGAATTAGGAAGCCCTAAATTCGCATTGTAAAGGTATTTTTCATGTTCTTGAAATACTCAACAATGGCTTCTGCATCTCATACCAGTTCTAGTACATCCATTGAGTCAAAAAGTTTTATTCAAAGGAAGTCCAAATATAATGCCTTATCACAAGTTCTGGCTGGAGTCATAGTTGAAGAGGGAATTTCAAATTATATTGATTGCAAAATAGAAGACCTAGGGTCCTTAGTGATTCACACCCAGTTAGGTTTATTTTGCGGCAAGGACAAGAAAATCAAACTAAAGTTTAGTATCCTAGAGAAGAAGAAACTCCATAAGGCAGTATACTTTCTGGAAGATTTTATGGAGGATCATATCAGGATAATTTTGAGCAGAGTCCATGGTGACAAGATGTACCTAGAGAGGATGCATGATATCATGCCTCAGGCAATTCATGCACTCACCAGCTTTTGTAACATAGGGGAAGTGCCAGCCCTAAGAACAGTAATTAAAATGGAAATGGCCAAGCTCACCGATTCAACAAGTGACTCACGGGGTATGACAGTTAATCCTATCAAGGATGATCTGGTGAAATATGCCTACATGGTGATAGGCTATAGAACATTCTCAGCTAGCAGGATTACTTTTGTATCTGTCGTAGTGGTAAATGTCGCTTACCGGATGATTAAAGAGGATGCATCATTTGACTTATGCATCGGTATGTAGAGAAAACTCCTATCTAATCTGAAGTCATTTAAACAGGATAATGCACTAAGATTCAAGTTCGGACAACTACTGGTTGGGTTGTTTTTCTATTTCCAAGGCTACTTTCCTGGAGTAGGAGATGTCCAGTGGTCTCCTGACCAACCAGTAACCAAGCAGATCAAGGAGAGCATACAAGCCATTGGAATCAGTTACCTTGAGGTGTTGAACAAATATTTTGATGAGTTTAGAAGGAAGATGAGTCAAAGGGTAAGGATCTCAGGTGACATAGTTAAGAAATACGAAGATGACATCTGTTTCACCATTCAGGTGGACAAATGCTTAATGGAGGTTGTTGAGCCTAGAATGGAAGAAGTGGAGCCTATGGGCTATGAGGTTATGTATGATATGTTGGAAGGGTATGCCTCAACCCTTATTGCCTTGCCTCTTGATCCTAAGGCTAAGAGGACCAGAACCTACTTGGAGAGGATTGCACTGGTCGATGAACCATCTGTTAAGAAAGGAAAAGAACCGGCAGCAAAGAAAGCAAAGGCAGTGCTTGCAGCATCGGCACTGACTACCACTGCAACTCCAAGAGTGACCAAGCAGTCACTTGCAAAGATGAAACCAGAAGTGGCACCGGAAAAAGTCTTCAAAAGAAAAAGGAAGACTAAATCAAATGAACTGGACTCCAAAGAGACTGAGTCTGATGAAAATCCAAAGAAGGCCAGACAGACAAAGAAGATGAAGAAGAATGAACCGACAGCATCAGCACCAGTAAATATTGATATCTCCTCATAAAAACCTTTGACACATTATCAAAGGACAATAAAGAATATTAGGAGAAAATTACTTCATGATTTAATAGATTATTATGATGATTTTAGTGATGAGGAGAAAGAAGAAGTATTACAGGAAATCATTATTTATTTGTGTAAAAATGACCGGTCACCATCAGAGATAAAATCTCAGACACCGGATTATTTATATAAAGAATTAGATAATAAATGGCACATTGCTATTGAGAAAGAATAGGAGATTAGGGAGAAAATATTTGCACAGTACTTTCCTAACCTCTCAAATTCAAAATTATTTGATGTTTTGGATTAGAATAAAGGACTCTTCTTCACAAGGAGAAGAAGACTCTGGCTGTTAGAGGGGAGAATTAATGATGTTGAAAAAGACACTCATCAGCATATGGACTATGCTATCAATTCTCACAAAGAACGAATGGCCAACCTCCAAGAGGAAAAAGAACCGGTTGTATCCAAACCGGATGAAGTTTTTGATGAAGAAGGAAACCTGGTTGAAGAACTAATCGACACTATTGATGTCGATGCATTGGACATAGAAGATTGCACTCAGGACATACCTTCCGAGGGAACAAAATAGGGTCAACAAATCAAATAGGGCAGTGAGCAAGCCAAGGACACATAGGAAGCGGCCAAGGAATAGGAAGTGAAGAAGAAGAGGGATGAAGATGAGAAAAAGAGAAAAGAGGAAGAGAAGAGAAAAGAGGAAGAGGAGAAATGAAAAGATGAAGAGAAGAAGAAGCAAGAAGATGATAGAAAGAAGAAAGAAGAAGAGGATAAGGAAGAAAAGAAGAAGAAGGAAGAGGAAGAAAAGAAGAAGAAGGAAGAGGAAGGAAAGAAAGAAGAGGAGAAGAGGAAGGAAGTAGAGATGAAAAAGAAAGAAGAGGAAGACAAGGCACAAGAATAGAAGAAGGAAGTAGAGAAAAGGAAGAAGGAAGAAGCAGACAAGGCAGCGAAAGCAATGAAGAGCACACAGATGGAGACTCCGAAGACAACTAGGAGTCAAGCCAAACTAGCTAATATCTCCAGTCCTATCAATCTCCAATCTGCAAGTGAGTCAGAGCTTATGCAGAGCATCAAGGTTGCTCAAGAGCGCCTTGAAATAATTTGAAGGAAAAAGGAGAAAGACATAATTCAGGCGGCTATAGACACCCTTACCAGTTTGATCCCCAGTACCAATCTTCCTAACACTGAATCATCACTAGCACAGCTCAAACTACTATGTACTGTAGTGGATGATCAGGTGTAGAGCCTGGAAGAAGCAGCTGAGGCAAATGTCAAGAAAGAGCATCAAAAGGCTCTTAACATTGCTCTGGTGAAAAAGTTGAATGAGCTCCGATTTGAACTTCTGAAAGACCAAAAGGATATAAGGGATGCTTTGGATGAGGGAAACTTGCTGCTAAGAAAAATCTGTCAACCCCATCTATTTTGTGATGATGTGCTAACTCAGAAGCAAAAGCTTCAAATGGACTTACAGTCCTACTTGAGCACATTTAAGCCATCCTATAATTCCTTTGCAATTTATGGGCAAACCGTTCACCGGTTCCAGATCTAGTCACCCAAAATGGAGCAAGAGATCAGTACACAATCTAGGGATTTGTAGGAGCTACAACTGGTTTTACTTCCATGTCTGCAAATTCTTCAGAAGTGTTCTCTGAACTTGGATGCCTTGACAGTTATGCAGGAGCTGAGCATAGTTGATGCCATGGAGGAACAGGTATCCCAGATGCAAATAGAGAAAGAAGTGGCCACCTCCCTACTTGAGTCCTGGTCTCTATCAATGAAACAATTTTTGCAGGACTATAAATCAGTTTTTGACAAGTATTATTCATTGTTTTCATAAACTTTTATTATTTCAATATCAAATGGAAACAAGGTTGTTCAACGGTACTTTGTCATTGTTGGCAAAGGGGGAGAAGTACTCTATCTATTTTGGAGACAAATAGGTAGAAGTATCTGGTTGTAAAATTTTGATATATGTTTTGATATATGCTATATGCTCTGATATCTCAATAGTTATGTTCTGTATGCAAAATTGCTATACATTATATTGATTAATGGATAGTGTATATGCCTAGGGGGAGCAATTTTGTTAAAGGCATGTTTTTGTTGTAAAACACTTAGATGTCAAAATTTTATTTTCCTAAGTGTTGCCATCAATGCCAAAGGGGGAGATTGTTGGCATTTTTGATGTTTATGTTGTGATTGTCATTGATGGACACACACTTGTATTGAGATCTCCTTTATATGTATGAGCTAGAGCTCAACCGGTATTTGTTCCAACTGGTATGTTGTATTCTAGTCTTTAGACTATTGGTGATTTTGCAGAATGTGTTTCCCAGTTTGAAGCGGCATGTCGACCCCAAGCGGCTTGAAGATCTCAAGCGGTATGAGGAAGCAAAGCGGCATAACACATTCTTACCAGTCTTCATTTTTGTCAAACCGGCAACCGGTATTTTGTATGAACCGGTAATACTCTGTGATGAGTTACCAACCGACATTTTGTGATGAGTTACCAATCCACTGATTGATTGATGGTGCCGACACACTGACAGTTCTTTTTGTGTCGTCTTACTGAGTATGTCTAGATTCATTGAACCTTGGAAATTGTAATGTAATCCTATTCGACCGACATGAAATTAGATTCCTTTAAAAGGACATCATGTCTAGGGTTTTGGGTTGTTGCTAAAAGGGTCTATGTTGTGCTAGGGTTTAAGGTGATTGTTGAGTTGTTGAAAGAGCGATCTTATTTGAGAAGATCAAGTTGTAACTGAGAGAGAGAGATAGAGAAGATTGAAGTAATGCTGGAATACATTAGTAGTGAACTATACTGGATCTAACCAAGCAGTCTGTGCTATTAGATAGATCAAACACTTGTTGATTACTCACATCTTTGACAAGTCTATAGCCCTTAACCGGGTAGGCCCAAAAGCCTTTGTAAAATCCTCTAACAAGGTGGTTCACTTCTATGAATCTAAAATCCTCTAACAAGGTAGTCTTTAATCAGACTTATCTCCTAACAGCGATTGAGATTCCTAACAGGATCTCTTCTGGTGAATAACATTGTAAGACCTTAACTGATCTGACCTTAACCGGTCTTGTTTCTATTCTACAGATAGTGACTTGTGAGTTCCATCTCACCGTGGTTTTTCCCATTTGGGTTTCCATGTCAAATATTGTGTGTTATGGTTGTATTTCTTTTGTGGGTGAATGCTTTACTTGCATTTTGGTTTGCATGTGTGATAACCGGTCTGTCTGTTAAACTGTTTTACTAGTTTGTCTTCAGACTGTTTAAGTGTTTTAGTGCAGAGATTTTTGGCATACTAATTCACCCCCCCTCTTAGTATTCATCAAGATGCTAATTGTCCCAATGGTGATAATGAGCACAAGTGAGACAAGTTCAAGAAGTACAAGGGAAAAGGAAAATGAGATTATCTTATTGTAGTTGATGGTGGTATCACTGATGAGGAATCTGATGGTGATGCTAATGACGACATTGTGTTTGTAGCCATTAAAGAATTATTTGATCAGAAATCTTTAGTTTCACGCATGGATAATTTTGATGATTGGATCATTGATAGTGGTTGTTCACATCATATGACCAGTGATTGGAGAAAATTTCTTTCTTTGAAGGAATTCGATGGTGGAGTTGTAAGATTTGGTAATGACTCACCCTGTATGATTAAAGGTAAGGGAACTATTTCTATTAATGGAAATAGCAATGCAGATGATGTCTATTAGGTTCAAGGTCTAAAGCACAATCTATTCAATGTTGCCCAACTCAATGGTAGAGGATATCCATTGGAGTTTAAAAATGGTATGTGCAAAATCTATGATAGCAAAGGTGAACTGATTGCAACTGGCAAGAAAACTAAAGGTAACCTATTTCACCTGAATCCTAAAGTCAGCAACTGTTTAATTGCTAAAATAGATGAAAGTTGGCTTTGGCATAGGAGTTTTTGTCATTTGAATTTTGATAACATTGTTAAAGTGAGTAAGTCAAAGTCAATGAGAGGTTTGCCTCAATTGGACAAACCGGTTAATGCTCTATCTAAGGAATGTTAGTTAGGAAATATGATATCCTCAACTTTCAAGAGCAAGTCTTTTTTAGCAGAGCAACTGTTAGATTTGGTTCATACAGACCTATGTGGACCAATAAGGACTAAATGTATTCAAGGTGATAAATATTTTATGATCTTCACTGGTGATTGCTCAAGGATGATGTGGGTCACATTCTTGAAGGATAAAATAGAGGCATTTGGTAAATTCAACGCATTCAGGGCCTTAGCTAAAAAGGAGAGTGGAAAGAAGATAAAGTGTCTGAGGACAACTCAAGGTGGAGAATTCACTTCTTAGGAATTCACTAGATATTGTGAAGAGAATGGTATCAAACAATAGCTTTCTGTACCGAGGACACCACACCAGAATGTTATTGCAGAGAGAAACAACTAGTCAGTTGTTGAAGCTGCTAGGATGATGTTGATACAAGGAGGTGTAGCGAAAACTTTTTGGAGAGAAGCTGCCAGCACAAGTGTCTACACTATGAACAAGATTCTGGTAAAAAGAGGTAAGGACAAGACTCCTTATGAATATTGGTATGGTAGATCACCTAATGTTGATTATTTTAAGATATTTGGTAGCAAATTTTTTATTAAGAGAGGTGACTATATTAGCAAGTTTGAGGCTAAAAGTGATGAAGGTATATTTCTTGTTTATTCCACCAAGAGTAAGGCCTACAAGTGTTTTAACAACTAGACACAAAGAATCATTGAGAATGTTGATGTTCGAGAGGATGAGTATCCTAAAGTCTTAGGAGAAACCAATGTAGAGAAAAAGGATGAAGACCCTTTCATTTTGTTTTTGGAACCAGAACCTGTGAAACCTTAAACTGGTAAAGAAAATATTGATGTACCAGTTCAACCAGAATAGGTAGACTCAGAAGAAGATGATGATAATGAAGATGAACCTGAAGATAATGATCATCTTATTCCGAGGTATGTGAGACTCAATAATAATCCTGAATAAAATATTGGAGATAAGGATGTTGGAGTGCAAACCAGAAGAAGAATCGGAGAAAATTCCTGCATGATCTCCACTATTGAGCCTAAACTGCTAAGGAAGCATTTAGTGATGATCATTGGGTTAAAGCTATGGATAAGGAGCTTGAACAAATTGAGAAGAACAACACATGGACTCTAGTACCTCAGTCGGTAAATAAAAATTTAATAGGTACTAAGTGGGTTTTTATGAACATGTCCAATGAAGATGGTGTTGTAGTTCACAACAAAGCTAGATTGTTTTGCAAAGGTTATGCACAAGAAGAAGGAGAAGATTATGGTGAGACTTTTGTACTAGTGGCCAGACTGGAAGGTGTCAAAACTTTACTGGCTTTTGCAGCTCATAAAGGGTTCAAAGTATACTAGATGGATGTAAAGTCAACATTTTTGAATGGAATACTAGAAGAGGAAGTATACATTGAGCAGCCAGATGGTTTTTCTTTAACAAACAAGAAGGACATGGTATTTAATTTGCACAAGGCACTATATGGATTGAAAATAGCACGAAGAACATGGTATGAAAGGCTTCATTCACACCTAATGAAGATAGGATTTTAGAGAACCAGTGAAGATAGAAAAATATATCTTAAATCTGAAGGAGATAAAATATTGGTTAGTGAAGTGTTTGTAGATGATATCATATTTGGAGGAAATGATGACATGAGAAATAACTTTGCAAATGAAATGAAAAGTGAGTTTGAAATATCTCTAGTGGGAGATAAAAAAAATTCATAGGTTTGCAAATACAACAAATGAAGAGTGGTATTTTCATCACACAGTATACGTATGTGAAAGAGGTATTAAAGACATTTGGTATGAGTGACTATAAACCAATTGGGACACCAATGGTTACAAGTTGTAAATTGTCTAAGGAAGATGAGGCCACATCTGTTGATGAGAAAGAGCACAGGTCAATGATTGGAAAATTGCACTATGTTGTTCATAGGAGAGCGGATATAGCTCATGCAATTGGTCTAGTTGCAAGATTTCAGAAGAATCTGAAGGAAACACATTTGATAGCAACTAAGAGGATTTTCAGATATTTGAAAGGTATTGTTGACTATGGATTATGCTATCCATATGGAGGAAACTTTGATTTGAAGGTGTACACAAATGCAGACTGGGCAGGTAATGTTGATGACTAGAAAAGCACAATCGGTGGAGGATTCTTTCTTGGAGGAAGACTTGTTTCATGGAGTAGTAAAAAGAAGAGTTGTATTTCACAATCTATTGTTGAAGCTGAGTATGTTGCAGCTTATATGAATTGTACCCAGGCTATCTGGATAAAATACATTTTGGAAGGTTTCAAGATGAAGTTTAGAAAACCTGTAAAGATCTTATGTGACAATGCTAGTGTCATAAATATTTCAAAGAACCCTGTCTTGCATGCACGAACCAAGCACATTGAATTGAAGTATCATTTCTTGAGGGAAAAAGTGTAAAGTAAAGATGTGATCTTAGAGCATGTTTTTACCAAGGAGCAACTTGTAGATATCTTTACTAAACATCTTCCTAAGACTACTTTTGAGTATCTTAGAAGTTAGTTAGGGGTTGTACCCCTTCATGAGGTAAATTGAGCATGATGTAGATTACATTAGTCCCGGAGCTACTTGCAGAATTTTACTGCAAGATCGGTGTAGAAGTGGAGTTATTCCATAGGGGGAGAATCAAGTTGTAGGTTGTTGATGCTGCACAATGAAGTTTAGGCATTTCCTATTTTACTTTTTATTTGGCATTGTTGTCAAAGGAGGAGAAGAACTATGTGAATATTGTGAGAAGAATTGTATGATGTACAACTAGCTAGTAGCTGAAGACAAATTGAAGACAAGATGAAGACAAGGAGAGTACAATGGTAAATTGTAAACCAGGATTCCTATTCACAATCACAACCATCAATGGTATTGATATTTGTATTGCCATCAATGCCAAAGGGGGAGATTGTTGGAATTTGCATGAAGATTGCATTAATGATATGTTATTGATGTCAATTAAGCGGTAATGTTATTATTGTAATGATGTTTTGTAACTAGTAGGAAGAGCTAAGTGAAGGAACTATAATCGGTAGGAAAGTTTTTGGAGTGAGCCGATATTGCTAAGTATTGGAGGGTTGAATCGGTAAACCCTACCTATTGTTTTGATAAACCCTAACCAATTAAGTTTGGTGAATTGGTTATATTGGTTAATGATTTGATGATGAGCGTTAATGATTATAACACGCATGCATATTGTATGAAGAGAGATTCAAAGTGATTTTGGCACATTGAGGTAACATTTTTTTGTCTTGGGAATGAGCAAGTATATTGCATATAATGCAAAGTGCATGATGAGTTACTAAGTTCGATGAAGCGGTGATCAAGGAGCGGTTGAGGCTTTCTTGAATAATGTGTAGAGATTGTTATGTAATCCAACGGTCATACTTGAATCAAATTTTTTGTAATCTCTATGAGAATTAAGTTTTTGTTATGTTACCGACCTAGTTGATTTGTTTATAAGGTTGATGAGTTGTTTAGTTTGAGTGTGTTGGAAAAGTTGGATTGAATGTGTGGTTGCCAAACTAGATGATGTATCTATAGTTTGATTAAAGGCAGATATGAGCTTGAAAAGGATTTGAACAAGCAAATGAAGTGCTATTCAAACATATCAACAAATTCTTGTTGTTTTCTAACAATTACAATAGTTAAATCCCCTAACTGGGTAAGCTCTAACAAGCTTGGTGTTATTCAAATCCTCTAACAAGGTTATTTATTAGTTTGGATTCTAAATCCTTTACAAAGGTTACTCCTGATAGGGTATTGCTTCTAACAAGGCATTATAGTCAATCTCTTGACCGGGTGGTTCCTAACAGGATCAGTTCTTAACAGGAGTTTTGGAGAGCTTTAATAGGCTTGGCTCCTAATAGGCGAACTTCAGAAGAGTTCAAAATTTCTTGTGAGTTCCATCTCACTGTGGTTTTTTCCATTTGGGTTTCCACGTCAAAAATATTGTGTCAAGTGGTGAATTTTTTTTGGGTTATGTTTCTATGGTTGATTTTCTTAACTACTTATTCCACTTTGATAAGTCATGATAATTGATAGCAATATGAAATGAAGTTTTACTTATGTCAATAAAAGTATTTGAATGGTTATAAGTTTCAAGCTGATTACTGTTATCTATTGTAACAATCAATCAGTTTAGTTTGACAGTTTTTATCTTGACGGAGATATTGCATTGATAGTTCTAAGTTTACTTTGAGAGATTGATTTTGAGATTGGTGAAGTTTTATCAATTTTTATATCTAGTGATTCACCCCCCCCTCTTAGTAGTTGACTGGATCCTTGTTCTTTCATCATACCATCAGTCAACAATGTGAAGGTATTCACATTAATCCAGACAATTAATATAGCATATGCATAGAATAATTTGATAGAATTAAAAAATTAACATCGAACAAATATAAAACTATTTATGTGTTTGTCTAAACATAGCCAACAGGGTTCTTGTGAACACTTTAGAGAGTTTTGTATTTCCTCTTGAGATGGGGTTTAAGGAGATAGGTGAAGTTTTCCATATCGTGTTCCATTGGCTAGATTTTTTAGTTTACTTGGAAGACCTTTGTTACAATAGTAATTGTGATACCCTCTCTAATACATCAATGTCTAAATTATGTTTTCCAAGAGAATATTATAGTAGTGATGAGAGATACATATATACTACTTTAAACTTGAAAATTATGTTGTCACTCGAACAAAGAAATTTATAAGATTGCAAAGGAAACAAACATCAAATAGAAACTTTGTATGAAACCAAAGAAAAAATTCATTAGTTAAATCTTTTTTGTGATAATTACAATATTTTAAAGATATTCCAAATGATTAAAATGATCATGATTACAATTTAGAGTCAAGTCACTTCACACTTGAAAATTATGTTGGACACTCTCAGTGACATTTGTTATGATTATAAGAGTAAGGAACATTAAATAGAATTTTGTTATGAACACAAATATAGAATTTATTAATTATGCCAAAGGAATATATCAAAAGAACAAAAAAAAGGGTAAAAAAGCAAAAAATAGTAGTAGACAATAATAATTTCATTCCTCCATATATGAAAACATGGAAGATTCCATATTTATGCTCCAAAGAAAAGTAAGGAAGAAAATTTCACCAATCTCGATGCCACCTTATTTGAAGATGCTAATTTCAAATGGGTTCCAAAGTAAAATCAAAATATTAAGAAAGAATAAGTGGAGCCTAGTCCACAACTAAAATATTACCATAAAAAAAGTTCAATCTACTATTTTGCATACATCAAGCACATTAAACAACAATATATCATGATTAAATTGAAAATATTAAAAATGTTTGTAAAAGTACAAGATGAGAATAATCTAAAATATGATGACCCATCTAACATTATTAATTGAGATTTGAAGCTTTTATGCCCCTTTCTTTGGTAATTAAAGTTACGGATAAGGGCCTTCTCTTACTCTATTAATAATTAGATAGAATTTAAATAAAATATCACATTGATTATAGGCATGATTGAGACAATACATATTTTCTATAACCAAAAAGGATGTAGGACAAGTTAGTGAGAAAACACAAGATAAAAAGATAAAAAACAAAACAAAACAAATAGATAAAATGATTGAGAAAGCAAGTCACACTAGAGTCATTAGAAAATAGAAGCATTAAAAATTGTGGTTGAGGGAGATATAAAAATAATCTTATATTTTCCATAGGGGACTATCTATATATAAGATTTCATTAGGAGTAAGTGTATGAAAATGGGGGGCCAAATGGGGCTCTTAAGTGGCCACTTTTTTCTTTTAAAAAAAGAAAGACTTATGAAATTGAAAATGTATGAAAATAAGAGTTATAATGCACCAAATTTATTTTCTAAACTACAATTTTTTAAAAAAATGGTGAGAAAAAGGGGGGCCACAAAAAGTGGTCATGTTTTTTTCAAAAACCATAAAATACATTTCTGTAAGGATCATGATGGGCCAAACTAGGCCTCTAAGTGACAATAAAAAAAAAAGTTACCAAGCAATTCAAGTTCAAGTATGCATTCAAGGAGAAAAGCATTCAAGCATACAACTTTGTTACAAAAATCATGTTCGACTACATTGTGTTTCTCCCTAATGAAATCATGCACTAACATGTTGTGTGAATTCACCCAATCTACAACAAGGCTTGTGTGATATTTCATGCCAAGGGTTTCATATTTGGGGTAACATTTGTCAATTCAACATTTTCATTATTATTTTGCCTCTATCCCCCTAGGACATGCACTCTTCTTAGGATGTTATGCCCCTATGATGATATTTATCTTATATAAGTTCCCTTTTGTTATTTTCTATAATTTTATAATATAAATCTAGCAAAGAGAATGGTGGCTGATCTTGCTTTGATCTAATGGCTTGCATATTTGTATTCATTATCAAATCACATGAATTAGTCATCCAATCTTCACTTGATGATATAGTTCATGCAACTCCTAATCAAGCCCATGAAATGTCTCAAGGCCCTCAAGCACCATTGGATGACCCCCATTTTTACTCTCCCAAATATTCTTATGGTAGCCATTATTACATAAAATTGCCAAATTGCACTAACTTGCAACCTATAAGGATTGTTTGGAAATTTCCCTCCAAGTGATGTGCCAAAAAATTACTCCAAGGATTGTTTTAGATCTTGTGCTCATGTGTTTGTTGTGCTTTGGACTTTCATGATTTATTATTGCGGTAATTTTATATAGTTGTGACTTGAACTTTAATTTAAAATTAGAAATTATGTAAATTTTTAGGTCCAGACTAATCCCCCCCCCCGACTTCTACCCTTCCCCCCCTCCCCTCTCATTCCTGTGGTGTGTTCAACAAGGAGATGGTATGAGAACAATGCTTTTTAATAACTCAAATAACAATGAATAGACATTTATAGATAAAATATATACATATCCATTCTTGACTATATGAATATTTAGATTCAACTCCTATTGTAAGGACAATGAAAAGACCTTCACTATATACACAAAATTAATACTTATTAAATTTTATAATGAGATATTGTATAGTTTCTTAGGCTCAGAAAGGTATTATTAAATAATTTAGTGGCTAAAACCCGAATTTTATTACCAATATAATAAGCTCCAACATTAAAAGTTATAAACTTTATCTAATGCCTTAAAGACACAACATACATTGCTAATCTTAAAAAAGTTATAGCTAATATTGGTTAGATCATCTAATGACATCCAAAATTAATTATTGATCTTGTTTGATTGTCATCTATCAATCATGCACAACTATCATGTGGACATTACATTGACTATAATCATTTGTGCTCTATCTTTTTGCTATTATGTGCAAACAATGTGTTTTATCAATCATGAAGAACTCGTGGCACTATTTATGCCATTGTATGATCTTACCTCTTCCACACACAATCTAAAGCTTACTTACAAAACTTCATAAATTGTAGAATTTTACTTTCCAAAAGCATGCCCTTACACCAATAGGAAAATGAACATCACTATATCAAGTGCCTAATATTGCAAATGTAAGCCAATTGAAGTTTTGTACTAGAATGTACCTGTAAGTGTTAGCTTGATAATGGATGATAATTGATAGAAGAAAGTTAACTTTAGATTGATTTATGATGTGATTGAATGACATGCATATGCAAATAAAGAGAAGAATTATTTCAATGTTCTATCAAAACATTCTTGAATAATGTGAAAATGTCTTAGGATGAAATTTTAAAATATGTACACACTCGATATATGAAATTAAAATTTGGCAATCATATAAGTCAGTAATGGTTGGATCTGAGAATGATCAGATTTGAAATATGAAAATTTGTATTTTTTTTTTTTGATCGATAAAAGGTCGAGGCCAAAGAATTTTATTAATTTTTTAAAAATAGATAGAATTACATTTACACCTCCATTTGGTGTGGGCACCGGTAGGAAAGAATGGAGGGAAGAAAACCTCTGATCTAGCCCAGATCCTTCAAGGATCAGAGAAAATTAAGAATGCGATACAAAATGGAGATACAAGATCACAAAGGGAACTTGTCCAAAATAATGAAGATTGTCTGTAGAAATCCTCTGTATAATTTTATTGATGATGAATAAGCTATTCAAGTAAGAAATAACATGATTCTAAACAAGAAAATAAAATATACTATTTTAATCAACTAAATTTTAAATTAATAAATACATCAAAATAATAAAATCATATGCTAAAATGATACAAACAAAGCATTGAAATAAAATACTATAAAACTATATAAATATCACTCTACAAATATATAAAACAAGATAACCTATATAGTAATATCCCACAATTATAATGTTGAATGAACATAGTATAATTGTGAACACAAAACCAAACATTTATTGTAAAGGTCAACAATATTCCTACTTTGACAAAACAAGTAATTGTCTATTGAAATATTTTACCTTGAATGATAAAAGTTATTGTGTATGGAAATTTCTTATCTGAATAATGAAAGTATGATCTAATTTGGGTTCGATTTTTTTTTTCATTTAAATTTTTGGGTTTACTTTTATGAATGCATGTTTAATAATATCCCTATTTTTACACCAAGGGTGTTGATCACCTTGAAGATTTATGTATGATAAAAAGAGAATACATGATCTAGTGATGGCACTATTAAGGTATGTTCTTAGGTAGTGCCCCATAATCAATAAGTTATATGGTCAAATCCAATAGTTGTAATCATTAGTTGCTTATAATTTTGATTTTAGTAGTTTTTATACTTTGTGTGTTGTGCTAAAGCACATTAGACAATAAGAAGGGTATAGTTTTATTAGTACCCTAGGTATTTCATGGTAGAAAGAAGAACTAAGAAATAATTAACCATGATGCCTCATTATGTTTTAAAGCCACTCATTAATGGAGACTGGACATACATGGTCACTCTTGTGGTCACTATTGATATCATAGTAGATTTATAAATACCAAATAATGGCTATTATATGAGTGGAGAATGATAGCTATTGACTTTTTAGGTGTTTCAACTATCAACTTGTGCTTGGCCCCATAAGAGATGTTGTAGGTCTCTATATACGTAAACAAAAGTCTAATTAATTCAATAGATAAGGTCATGTAGAAGGAATTTGATTAGCATGTATAGAACATACTATTTATAATAGCCAACTCTCTATAATGTATGAAAACTACAAGGCATAAAATGAATTCAATAGTTGATAAGAATTTGATCTAGAGTAGATTTGTTGGCCACATCTATGCAAAAACGGTATTAAGATTTGAGACTAATACTAATAGGCCCTAGAGATTGTTACGTGGTCATTTGGTAGAGAATTTAAAAATGCGTGATCTTTATAATCTTGTATAAAATTTCATATTATTTGGTTTACAAGCTATCAATGTTATGTTTAATAGCTAGATAATATGAACCTTCTGTTGAGTTTGGATCTATAGTGCTCACATGTAATTAAGTTATATTTTATCTTCAAAGAAATTCATAGTATTTTAATATTCACTCATGAACATTAATGTGTATAGTATGTAATGCATCAAAGTCAAACAATTGACTTGGATATGAACATATTGTTTCATAATTTAGGACTAAGGTAAGATATTAATCATTGATGCATACAAATTAAAATTTTAAGGAACACATCAAAACTTCATTATTAAGAGACAAAGCTTAATTCATGTTTAGGTTTAAAGACCTTCATCATAACCTTAGTTTTAAGAATATATTAGACCCTTTTAATATTTATCCCCATTGGCCTCATGTTTGAAGATGTTAAGCCCCTATAATGACATTTTATCTATTTTTTTTATATTATAGACTCTGACTTCACACCTGCCATTTAATTTGGGTTGCAAGTTTCTAAAGCCTTTTCAACAAATCCATTTTGTTAATCCCCTACAATCAAGGGGTTGAGAAATTATTTCTTTGAGGAAATCTATCAAATAATTCATATTCCTTTTCTACGCTTACAATTTTTTGTATACACGGAACTGCAAGGGCATTTTCAACTACATGTAACAAAATTAATCCTATGTAGTTTGTCTTGTGATGGATGTTAATACCTTTCTCCAATGCTCCCACTTTCCTTTTAAATGAATTCATTTGACGCCCAAAACCTAATGTAAAGGTGGGTTTTAATCAACATTTTGATAGTTGCAAAGGAGACTCCATTGCGGGTATGATTTAGAAGTAGAGAGACTCTATCCAAGAAATTTTGATCTAAGAGCCTTTGATCTAACTCTCCTCAATTAATTACTTCAAATTGGACCTCTTCTAGCTTAAATCACTATATTTTCTTTAAAAATGTATGATTTCAACAAAAATCGTGATGTACCAAAAAGTGTAACCAAGTATTGTGGGGTCACCCCATTGTGAATCTATGTGTGTGCGACACTTTCCTTTGTGTACACGTCACTATTTTATGTGAATGTGGCATAGCAACCTGCAATTGCATTACCAATTAAAGCAAATGTAGTGAAGATTCCATGAATGCAGCACATAAAACTTGCAACTTGTAAGATTTAAAAACCCACAAAATAGATTTAATTAATGCATGATTTCACATCAGGTTCATCAAATGTAACGAATGTAAAATGTGAAACATGTAATAGATCAAACGAGAAACCACAAACTCAAATCAACTACTAAATTCTCAATCGCGATCAATGTAAGAGTAAAAAATAAAAATTAATAACAAAGTAAACCCAATGTCAAATTCATGAAAGAGACTTCCATTGCTCTCCTTCTTTTTGTGTTGTATGTGATGGCTCTCAAAATTCTCAAACTTTTCCTACAACATGATAACAAAAAAATTTGAAGACTATGATTATTGATGACTGATAATTAGGTTTTCTTTTATAGATTTCATGATATTGATCAACAATTCACATTAAAATAGCAACGAAATTATCAATGGTTGAGGATTGTTGAGACAATTTGATTGAGAGTTGATTTCTAATGTGAGTTAGACTGACTGATTAGCCAATTGGCTTGATTGATGTATTGGGATAGATGACTAGGCTATTATCTAAATTGATTGGGAGTGAGGTAGATTAATTGGCTCGATGAAAAAAAGGTGATTATGAGTTGAAGTGGAAGTCGGTGGTAGTTAATGGGAGGGAATAATTAGCCATTTTAAACATATGTTGTAGGAGAAATAATTAAAATAAATATTTTATCTATTTTGGAAGAAATTGATTTTTGAAAAGGGATGGACAATTAAATAAATCGGTAAATTAAATAATTTGGAATAATTGTTTAATTGTGAGAAATTGATAGGAAGAGATATTTAATTATAGATTATTTAATTAAATGGGATGTGGGGGTTAATTAAATAATAAAAATATCCAATTAATGTTACAATAAAATAAGATGATTAAATAATTAAAAATTATTTAATTATGAGAAGAGAGGGAATTTTAATTTTTAAATTTAGAATAGGAAAATAAAGTTGGATGAATTGAATATTTTTTAAATTATTTAATTATTTAAGAGGAAAAATTAGTAAAAGTGTCATTCACGGGCGTTAAGGCAATTCTAGATGTCTACACATATATGTGAAAACATGAATTGTAAAAATTAGGCTAACATGAGTAAGATATTCTTGAATTGATTCAAGTACAATACAATGTTCACCGTCATTGATTAGGATACATGCTACTTAATTAGAAAAATAGTGTACACCATGTAACTTCTATGAATACAAAGGAAACCTTTGACAATATTGAAAATACCATGGGATGGACCATCTTGCCTCTTCCAATTTTTTATATATCACCAATCTCTTCCACAAAACTTATATATGTGTCATTTATTAATTGAGACTAGCAAAACCTCATGCCTTTAAAAACATTTCAAGATAATGAGATAATTGTCAAATTCTTGGAACTCTGCAATGGTATTAAAATGAGATATCATATAAAATAATTTGAAATCAATCTTGATACCACTATCTATTTTGGGGAAGAGGAAGAGTTCCTTAGTCATACTTTTTTTTTTTAAAATCCCCTAGAGAAACCAATGTGCTATCAAACATAGAAAAGATGAAAATAAAGATTTGTTTAGTGATGAAAAATTCTTAGAGGCCTTATTACATGAGGAATCCAATCTTCCCCTAGCACTTCCACAATGAAAATATTACTTAGCAATCTTGATTGAAAATAAAAATGACATAAATTTGTTGGTATTTTGATGATGTTTTGTTGTGATTGTCATTGATGGACACACACTTATTCCATGTATGAGTTAATCTCCACCAGTAATATGTGTTGTATTGTTCACACCGGTATTATATCCCATCGAATGAATAGTCTTTGTTTGTAGAAGACTATCGATGTTTTGCAGAAAATGCTTTCCGGTCAAAGCATGACTGAAGACCTCAAGTGGTATGAAGACCTCAAGCGGAACAAGGACCCCTAGCGACAGTCAATATTTTTTATCGGAACACTATGTTCCAGTTTACCAGTCTTTGTTTATCGGTATATTGTGCTTAACAAGTAAAGTGGTAGAGTGTGATGAGTTATCATCCACTGACACTTTGGCAGTGCTTCTGTGTCATGTTACCAAATGTGTCTAGATGCTTTGAACCTAGGAAATTGTAATCCAATCTCATTGGACCGACATGAAATCGGCTTCCTATTTAAGGACATCATGTCTAGGGTTTTTATAGGAATGAATTTATGTGTGTATGTATGTTGAAGAAGTGGAGTTGTTATAGAAGCATCGTGCGATAAAGATTGAACATGAAAAGGATAGAAGACTGAAGTAATGTTGCAATGCATTAATAAAGAGTTGTCAAGGATCTAATCAAGCATTCTATGCTATTGTCTATATCATTCACTTATTGATTACTAATCTCTTCGACAAGTCTGAAATCCTTAACCGGGTAAGCCCAATCAAGCCTTTTGTAAATCCTCTAACAAGGTGGTTCATAGTTGTGAATCTGAAATCCTTTAACAAGGTAGTCTTTAATAGGACTTATCTCCTAACAGAGATTTGGATTCCTAACAAGATCTATTCTGATGAAGAAAATTGTAAGGCCTTAACCGGTCTGACCTTAACCAATCTAACCTTAATCGGTCTGGTTACTATTCTGCAGATAGTTGACTTGTGATTTTTACTCACCATGGTTTTTCCCATTTGGGTTTCCATGTCAAAATATCTTGTGTTATGGTGATTGTGCTTATGTGGGTGAATTCTCTATTTGCTATTTGGCTTGTTTGTGTTTTAATTAGCTTATTGTTTAAACTAATATACTAGTCTACAGTAAAATTGCTTAAGAGTTTTGTTAAAAGTTTGGGCATAGTAATTCACCTCCCCCCCCCCACCTCTTAGTATTCATAGAAATTTGGGGATAAAAAATAATCTATATATTTGCATCTTAAAATCCTCCAAAAGAACACAGAGTGTCATCAATTTTGCAAAGCACAGTTCATATATTTTTATTGGTCCTATGCTAACATGTTTGGATTGGACCCTTCTATTTTGGTTCACCTCCATGCATGGTTTTTTTAATGCTAAGTTTCAATTAAGGAAAACTACATTAGATGCATCCTAAAATTGCCCTACTAGTCAAAGAAGAACTACAAAAACTTTTAAATGTTAACTTCATACTCCCAATTGACTATCTTGAATGGATATCCATTATAATTCATGTCAAAAAAGATAAAAGGAATATGCATATGTATAGCCTTCAAATATGTTATTGCATCTTTCCCAAAAGATGATTTTCATCCTTCCAACATTGGCATAATTATTGATCTCGAAGCTAGTTATAAAATGCTATCACTTGTGGATAGTTTTTTGAGTTGTAATCATATTTGAATTGTTATTATAAACCAACACAAAATTTCTTTCATAATTCCCTTGAGGTATCTTTTTCTATCAAGTGACACCTTTAGATGGATAAATGTGGGAGCTACTTATCAGAGGGCAATGATAGTTACATTTCATGACATGCTCCATAGAAATTGTAGAAGTTTATATAGACGATATTTCAAATGGGAAAATAGAAAATAAGAGAATACCACTCATGTCCTTGAATTTATATTTGAATCCTTGTGTGTGTGTGTGTGTGTGTGTGTGTGTGTGTGTGTGTGTGTGTGTGTGTGTGTGTGTGTGTGTGTGTGTGTGTGTGTGTGTGTGTGTGTGTGTGTGTGTGTGTGTGTGTGCGTGTGTGTGTGTGTGTGCCTTAATTCCAAGAAATGTGTTTTCAGTATAACATCAAAAAAATCTTGATCTTTATTATATCTCAATGATATATAGATGTTTATATTTCTAAGTTTGCAACTATCATGGATATGCCACCCCTTTAAAATTTTAAAATAATATAATTGACTTCAAGGAAAGATACTAGCCATATGAAGATTAATAGCACAACTTTTTACAAATGTCAACCATTTCCCCACCTTCTCAAGAAATATGGTGGGTTTCAATGGAATGAATCCTACTGAGAATATTTTGATCATATCAAAGACTATATTGCATCACCAATGGTTCTTATGCCTCCTATTAAAATAATCACATACTTCTACATATCAACTATATTAGTCTCCTTGGGCGCACTCTTAGCACAAAATGATAAACAAGATTGTGAGAAAACAATCTATTATCAATCAAACACTCATGAAAAATGAGCTTTCCTATATTTCTATGGAACGGTAATGTTTAGTAGTCTTTTTTGTACACAAAAATTGTGGCATTACATGCTTAGTCACCAAGCAAATCTCATTTATTAATTGGATCCACTCAAATGCCTCTTATTCAAAAATTCTCTTACAATTAATATGGCTAAGAGGGTAACGTTGTTAGGTGAATTTGTTATAGATAATCTTGATGAATCTATCTTTACTATTGAAGAGCCCTCTATATAGAAGTTATGTCTCAATTGTTCTTGTACTAGTCATGGAGCAAGCGTTTGAATCTTGTTTATACTCAAGGAAATTCCATGTTGAAAGCATTTAGATTTAGCTTTCCATGTGAAAACCATGTTGTTGAATATGAGGCTTTTCTTGTTGGTCTTAATATAACAATTCAATGGAATATCCAACACATCCTTGTTTATGGTTATTCTAAACTAATAGTAAAAAAGGTTAATGATGAATATCAAACAAAATATGGTGAATTGATCACCTACAAATACATGGCAAATAGTTTCAAGAATAATTTCTTGCAGATCTAGTTGATGATACTATAGCCATAATTGAATGTGTCTTGGATATGCCATAGAATAGTCGACATTCTAAGTTCTTGTTGAGAAATTATTAATACCCACACAATGTCCCTAATTTTGAACTTATATGATAGCTTATTGGTCCTTATTCACCCTAGTATCATGATATTTACGCTTACCACCATGGTCAAACTTCACCACCTAACCTTTCACATAAATAACACAAAACTTTCCTCCAATGTACACCATACTTCACAATCCTTGGTGATATTTTATATCAAAGAGGCTTTGATAGTTTGTTACTAAGGTACTTAAATATGGCATAGGCCAATTTCTTTGATAGATTGTTACTAAGACTACAACTTGTTTACACCATGTGAAATAGTTTATGGGATAAAATATTTCCTTCCAATTGAGTTTGAACACAACACATTAAGGTAAAAACTTTAATTCATTATGGACTTATTAGCAGCCCAAAAAAAGAGAATGATGCAACTTAATGCTCTTGATTTTATCTTAAGAGAAACCTTCCATCATTTTGAGATAGTGAAAAAATATTAAATTAAGTGGAAAGACCTCTTTATCAAGACAAAAATGTTGCAAAAAGGTGAATGGACTCTCCTTTATGACTCACAATATAACGATCATAAGATCAAGATGCAAACAAGGTGGTTAGGACCATATTAGGTTGATGAAGTATATCTAAATGGTGCGATTCATTTATCCACCATTGAACCAATCTATTTTTTTTGGCTGGTCAATGTTCACTAATTAAAGATGTACTAAAGGTATTAAACAGAGATTTTTTAATCGAGCAGTTCAAATCACAAACCACAAACATCAAACATGCAGCATTTCAAAAAGATCTTAAATTTTTCACAGCTGTGATTTTTAATATTATTACTCTCATCTTAATAAAATTCTTTCAATATTACATTGTAATTTGTTTGGAACATTTTTGGTCATACTAATTCCAATAGTAGTAGAATGCCTAGTTGCTTTAACAACCATTAGTCTTGTGTAGTCACAAGTTGAGTGTGCTGACATTTTTTTCCAAAATTGCAGCCATTAAAACCTAAAGCTTTGCGATTACTTATTCTTGATTCTAAATGTTAGTTTGGCCAACGAACAAAACTCAACCCAAAGGTTGACACCTTTTTCTCTTTAGGCTCTGCTAGACCTAAAGGTATCCCTTATCAAAAATGATATATTATTCAGCAACAACAAGCAGATATAAAATAATATGCAAGATTTTCTTAAACTGACAGTGTTCTTGACTATCTCACTTCTTAATTCAAAGAACATGAAGAATCCTAAGCTAACAAAGCAAAGAACATAACTGAAAATAAAGTGTTCAAATGATTCATCTTTGAATTCCAATGAATGCTTAGACCTTTGAACAAATAACTACTCAGATCAGTGCTTCATCCGGGCAACAAAGTCAAATACCAAACCATGCAGAGACTCATCATGATACTACAAATTCACATCCAAGGGGCGCCTTTGTATTATTACATTATAGAAACACTCCCACCAATAGACACTTTCTGCAATTCTTCCAAGAAATCCAAAGATGAACATACATTACTCCATATTCCATTTAGACCAGATTAATCCATTCCTTGAATGAAGACAGTAAATGGAAAATGCAACTCAGAAAGACTAAGAAGACCAATATCAATGTCCTTGACATATCAATTTGAAAGCAATGCACACTCATCCATGGAGACAATAACAAAAAATCAATTTATTCAACCTGAAAGAGAACAATATCATGAAGAAATCTGTTTACAAAGTGAGCATATTCTCACTGAAACCTATGTATTACCAAGATTTCCTGTGCATATATCACAGTATTAATGATATCTTCTCTTATTTCCCCTGTAGTAAGATTAAGGTCTTCACTGCAAAATTCACTCCTTTAAATTTCTCTGACTGTGAGACAGCAGTTTGGAAACCACCGTTCGCGACGGCGAAAACGCGAAATGAAGTTCTCCCGTCGCGTTTCTGGTAACATAGCAGTTCATAGGACATTCCGTTACAAAACTCTCTTTAAAAATTTCTTTCATTGGATGAGAAGTCCTTCAAAAATTTAAAAATCATAGTTTTGTCCACATCTTTCAATGGTATCACCCCTCGACAAATTAGAGCCCCAAAAACACTTCATAGGATATTCGGTTACAAAACTATCTATGAAAATTGCTTTCATCAGATGAGAAGTCCTTCAAGAATTTAATAATTGTAGGTTTGTTCGCATCTGCTAAGGATATCACCCTTCGACAAATTAGAGCATAAAGTCTTTCAAGTTCTGAGATTCCATAACCTTCGGTACATTTCACAAAATTATCTTCTATTGATTCAATCTGTTCTGCCAGGTGATTGCTTATTGGCACTTTGGAAGAGGATTTGCGTTCCTGTTGATTCATTATTTCTTCTTGATTATTTGCGTCACATTGCTGCACACCTTTAAATGCCTCATTTGTCACACTACCATGAAGGCATTTTGTTTATAGAGTATTCTGCCCAGGAGTATCAATCTCCATGGGTTGTGATCTGTCCTCAGCAAATGGATCCGAGTCCCCAGCCACAACTTTACCTGTAGAAAAAAAACATTCTGAGAATTTCAATACAATTGTGCTTCTAATTCTAAATATCAAAAATAAAAAAGGATTACAAGTGGCATGGTGCAAAGCATAATTCCACCTTGATCAGGATCACTATTCTGCTTTGAGCGCTTCAAGCCCTCGTAACTTTGAGATACATTCATATCAGGCTGAACGTTGCGTAAGCATTCACTTGTTCTTGTAATATGAACTGGTTGAGCAACAGGATTCAAAGGAAAATTTGTAGTTGAATCCTCTGACAAACGAGTTGGCCCACCCTGAGCAGCAATTTTATCACAAAAGGCAACTAGTGCAGGATCCATTTGGGAAAGCATGCCAAGAATCTGATTATGCGTAAGACAAGGATTGATACATATAAGCACTCAAAATTAATTTTCACTTGGTAAACACATCCTCAACAAATGAATCAAATAATGATTGATGCATCACTACAAAACCTGCTGCAGACATCCCGAAGACACATTCGGAGTTGTCAAATAGCATGCTCCTCTTCTTCTACCTTGGCACGTAGCTCAGTTTCACTTGGTCCTCTTGCTGCTTTTAGTACCTTTGGAAGTTCAGGATTAGAAACATTCTTTTTAGGAGTAATTACTACTTGTTGATCAGGGATAGTAAGAACAACATCAACCAGTTACGAGATGAATCTACACCTGTCATCTAAACTTGGTTTTTCTACTTGGTAACTGCACATAAAGCAAAAGAATGTAATCCATTCAGGATTTTACCTTCTATTATACTAAACCAAAATAAAATTTGCAATGCATTCAAGGTGTACCAGATACCATCGAATTCATGTACACTCAGTTCAATGACAAATTCAATTTATATAGAGTCAGAAGCTAATGAGGTACCTGGTACTTTGTAATGCCCAACCAGGAAACCCCGAAGGGATAAGGCAAAACACAAGAATAGAGTGCAAATTTTTTTTTTTGGAAGTTACACCACATTAAGATACAACAAGATATCAAAGATTTAGATTACATAGCGGAAGACATCAACTAACACCAAAAGAGTTTCCCAACGAGATTACTTAAATTTCACAATTCACTTAACTCGCACAATTAATCCAATAAGCTAATTATCGAAATAACGAGATAATTCTTAATGAGGATAATTTCTTTGAGAAGATGGAAATATAAATCCCAAGCAAAGGTTCATCCATTAAGATCTATTCATAATCTTCATTCAAGCTTTTCATAAAAATACAAGCCATACATCTAATATTCCAACACACTAGAATTTCATCATAAACATATGAGATCTTTCCAAGCATACTTAATTTCCTTAACAACAACTGAATATATTCCATTACTCTAAGTTACATTCTTTCATATTCCAATTTATTGCATTTTAAAAGACGATTACATACATACATCTACGATACATCTCATCTAAACCACTTATGCATTCGATCAAAAAGGCATGCAAGAAAGAACTGCATAAAAACATTTAAAGTTAATTCCATCTTATCCACTTATACATTCTAACGTAAGCTATTCATACATGATAAAGCTAAATAAGGGAAAACATAAGAGAATAACATCACATAACACCATAATGATCTCGGAGTTCACCCCTAAAGGCTACATCTCCGGGTCTGCTCAACTGCAAGACCCCTTTGATAATTAATAAAGTTAAGAATACAAGAGGTTACACCATTACAATCTTGCCATCAAGGCGAAACATAAACAATATACAAACGACCACATCAGTCAATTAATACATAAACGATCCCTGAAAAGGAAAGGATCCAGCTGAACAAAATCAAAGCTAAAACAAAGGTCCATGAGAGCATCCACAAAACTGAGTCATCACCACCCAAGGTCTAACATGAAACCAAGGTACTCACAAGGGCAAAGACAATAGGACGACCCACAAAGGTACTCCTAACAGGACAAAACGACAACACACTAGCGAACGTAGGGACAAGTGTCATCACACAACCTGGTATGGTTACCATGGCAGGTCTTCATAGGTCCCGGCCCCATACATTGGGTTACCCTGGCAACCTAATCTGAGCCTCCGGCCCATCCAAGCCTCATGTGGACCCACACATCCTCTCGTGAAGACAAGGATGATGGTTTGCCATTTCAGGCCTTCTCACAGCATGTCGGGTCTATGTTAGCACTCATCCCATATGTGAGGCACATTTATCTTACTTAGAGATTACATTCTAATCTACTGATAGGTTATCACTTATTAGACTCACTTTCGATGGGTTACCCAGCAACCACTTTGGGCGCGGCCCCCAATTGAAAGCCACTTTCCCATACGACACTAGACTATACTCAGACGAACTCAAAACCAGGGAATACACAGGGTTAGATGAACGGAGTTCAAGAAGGAGAGGACAACCATCTAGTCAAACACGACTCAAAAGTGGTACACTTACTGACGGTACTCTAACTAGAGACCTGACAAACTAAGGTCAACCACGAATCATCATTCGACTCCCACATAGAGGATATGACCAAATACGACACTACCACAAAACAACAGTCAACTCGGAACCGAGGACTGATACAGGTACCCCAAATCAATCCATACAATAGGGTCCTATCAAACAAAGCATGACTTGCCATTACATAAGCAAAAGCGAATACAGAAATTAAACTCGCATAGGTAATATTCAGCAGATACAATCTTTCTCCAAACTAATCTAAACATTAAATGTCGATCAAGTTTTCCACAAGGTCTATATTATATTGTAGTTATCTACCTCATCTAGGTATAGGTTGTTCTTGGTTTTCTAACTCTCTAAGGTTCATTGCATCGAACATACAAAAATACGCCATAACGAGTTCTTTAACCAATTTCACAAGAATATAATTTAAACAACCATTAACCAATTAATTAAGATATTTAATCTTCAATAAAAACATCATTGACGTACTGGTTCAAAATAAATCCTACACATTTGTCTTTTCCAGAACCAATTTACACTATACAGATCAAGGAAATATACATATTTAGGGAATACAAATAAAGAAAATCCATTCCCAGATTAACAAATTGTTTCCTTGAGCATATAAAGAAAATTACTAAAATTAACTATTAATTAATGAATATATTTAATAATCGACGATTAATTAAATATAACAAATTAATAATTAATAACGGAATTAACTAATTAAGTATTTTATTACAAAAAATAATGCATTAATAATAAGATAAGATTTGAATATTAATTATTGTATATCTAACTTTATACAATTAATTAATAACAAATTACACTTGAATTATTAATTAATGCCAATATTTAATCATAATAAATAAAAAATTAATTAAAATATCAAACATAATTAAAAACTTAATTTAAAATTAAATTTAATAATCTTAAACTATAATATATATTTTTTTTTTTAAAAACATTAAAAAAAAACTTTTCTTTCTTTTTTTTTTTATACAAAAACAAAACATAATTATGGGGGAGGGTACCCACGTGGAACTCCACATGGGCCCCCCCCTTGGGAGTGCTTCCCAATGGGAGCACACAGCCCCCATGGGAGCGCTGTTGTTCCCAAAGGGAGCATGCAACCCCCATGGGAGCGCTGCTGCCCAAAGGGAAAGCAACACCCCTCCACGTGGTGGGGAAAACTCTCCACGTGGATGGGGTTTAAACAAATTTATTTTCATTTTTTTTTTAATTTTTTTTTTTTTTTTTAAAATTGTTTACTGTGTAAAACACAGTCTGGAAAAAAAACAGTCTCCCAGAGACTAACAAAAATTATAAATTTTTTTATTTTTAATCACCCATTTGCAATCTTTTTAAAAAAATACCCAGATCAGGAAAGGGGAAAAATTTCTCCAAAACCAACAGCATATTGGTCAAGCAAGATTGATCTTCACAAATTTAACATCTAATCTGACAAACCCCCAACTAAATCTCAATTTTATTTATTTTAAATCATTCTTAGCAAACCAGAAATTGATTTGAAAACAAAGAATGAAATCAAGGAGGGATAATTCAAGATCTTGTTTCCATTCTACTCTATTACTCAATCAAACTGATTTTTCAATAACAAATTCATTTCTTTCAACCAGAACAGTAAATTCTTTTGGCAACAAGAAAACAATTTAGAATCCTACCTTCATACGCAATCCTGGAAGAGATTTACTGAAGAGCCCAACCTGCAAGCTCAAGAATTCCTCCTCCTTCCAAAACCCCCAAATTTTCATCCCCAAATATATTTTTTTTTCCAACAACAATATCCATCCTCCAAAAATTTTCAAAAATTTAGGTTATAAGGAAGAGTTGACCAAAAATTTTATTTTTTTGGAATTAAAATTTTTATTTAAAATAATTCACAAAATGATTATTTTCCAACTATATCAACAAATTAAATTGTTTTTCAATTCAAAATTGATTTTCTCACTCAACTGAAATTTAACCTTTCTATTTCATAAATGCCAAAAGAATAAATTAATTCTATTGCAATTAAATTTAAATCTTTCTTTTTCAACAGCATATACAAATTGCATTTAATATTCAAAATCAACCATTTAACTGAACTTACTCCCAATTTAAAACGAGAAAACCAATATCAACGATAATCGCACAACGAAATCCCGATTAATTTAGTCCATTAATCTTTAATGCACAAACAGATATTTAATCAAATTAAACACTAAGGACTAATAATGAATTTAACCATACACACCAAGCACGCAAACCAAGAAAGTCGATCAGACAGACGACTTGCAAACCCAACCAAAAAGGGAAAACCGACGATGACTGACTATGCTGACTTGAGCACGAATATGGTCAACTAGGGTCCTACGACCACCTAATCCAACTCTAAGGATTAAAGAGGTACACTCAAACCTGTAAATCCAGGTGAAGACGAACCTCGCACTCATGCGGCGTTGTACCTGAAATCTCCTGCAACCAAGAGTCATACATGCATACATATATAAACTTAATGAAAGCGTTAGCCCGATATTAATACCACGAAAAAAGAACACTGAACAACTTGCATACAACTAGTGTGAAAACCACATCAACAGCTACGCATTAAATAAACATCTAACTATAACATTATATTAAGATAAACTAACCAAGATTAACTAAGATTTGAAATTGATTAGGGCAGGGGTACTACATTCTTCCCTCCTAGGTTCCGACTTAGTCCTGGAAGTCGTAAGGCTAGATGGAGAACATGTCATATGCATCAGCCCTGAAACTCATTCAAAAAAGATCAAATTGCAAATAGAAATCTTTCCATAAATAAATGAAATATTATTGCAAAATCCTTTACAAACGCCATTATCCATTGGCAAGATACATCTAAATCCATACATTTCTTATAACATTCTAGAAATTGTCCACAATCATAGCAAAGAAACAAGAATTTTCTCCCTTTCATTACACCAAATTAAAGCATTACAAAGAGGTAAACAACACTTACCATAATCATCTATCAAAAATGACAAGAAAACATGCCATCATGATCAATTCTTTTACCAATACATCTTTATCATAAAATTTTATAACATAGAACTAGCTTAAAATATCAATTTCTATAGCCAAATTAACTTTCAATAAATAAGAGCAACAAAATAACTCAATTGTTTACACTTGCCAGGCATAAGAAAACCTTTCCAATGACTATGTCCCATAACATAGTGACAAGCTAACACAATTTACTCCATGATACACATAATAACCATCCACATAACTGGAATGCATAACACAAAAGGCCACATGTGAGCATGTCTAATGCTCGGTCAAAGATAACATGCACGATCAGCATCTCTATGCCTGATCTCAGAACAACAATATGATTATAAATATCCAATATCTCACTCAAAGGCTCGATGGTGCTAGGCACACCATAGCGGTGCTACCTTCCATACAAGACCTTCATGAACATCTCTTGTTGAGCAAGGTGGTTAGCCTCCAAGAGATAGTCACCACACATAGGTAGGTAGTGGATACTAGCTGCAACCCAGCCTCACATACCCCCATCCTCAAGGTTCCCTACATCTACTTCCTCGCACACACTCTACCAAATTCGTGTCATACGTCTTTGGAGAGGAATTTCACATTTCAACACAAGACCAGCATACGAAAACAATAAGGATAAACCAGTTTAGCCACCAAAGTACAGATGAATAAAGATAATAAATCATCAATTCCAATAGTAAGGTAAGAAAATAATCCGGAATTGCAACACCAATTCAAAAGTGCAAAAGATCACAAGATCGTGGCTAAACCTTCAAAGTCAAAGTAAAATAAATTGCTGACCCCCAAAGAAATAATAAGAATATCACAACTGCACATAACATCACTATGTGACTAACATCTAGCCACCAATGAGGAAGGAAGGAACAACTGACTAGCTATTGCAGTAGCTCATCATGTGGTGCGACATAGTCACACTACCCACATGGCATGGCAGTGTGCACCTCGACATCACCCCGCATCACGTCGTCATGTGGCATGGCAATACTCCAAGTGGAGAAAACACACAATGGGCATATCCCGCATGGTAATGTACCTCACGAAAAAAGCACGCGCAGGTCACATCCCGCATAGTGATGTATCTAGAAGGATACTCACCGTAAGTCAGAGGTATACATGACTAGGGTCCACCCACATGCCCACCAACACATACTTAGTGGCAGCACATGTGAATAAACCTACCTTTCATGAAGACAAGGTAAAGGATCCTCCAAATCACACCATCACTATACACACGAATCACCATCCATAAGCTCAGATAAAGGAGAGGAATAGGCTGTCACATATAAACCTATAAATAGATTCATCAAAAGGGAAAGTATTGAGTACACCTTTGATACAGTTTAATAGTACAACTATATCATTCCTCGAAGTAGAGAAGCTAAAGTCACTTCGCGCCGACATTACTCATACGCCAATCCATACTATTCAAGGAATAGTTACTTCGAATACTACCCCTTAACATACTGAGTTACCCACAACCCGAGGTTTGGTACTCAGTAGGGAAACAAATAAGCAACATCACATAAATAGTATGGTTTCCCATACTCATAAGCAACATATCCTCCATGGTTGATTACTTCACCAATCCATGGGCACATATAATAAGCACTGGTTTCTTACAATACACACAAAAACACCAGTACTGGTTTAGGCACATTTACGGGGAGTACTTTTCAGTACGCTAACATCTATTCAAGGAAGATTTTAGTTATGCTTTCGATATGAATAACTGAATCAAGTTTACTCTAGATACAAGTACTGAAATTATTAACAATTCACAGTTACATAAGGAAATAACATCATTCCTATATCTTTATCAAATTTCACTAAGCATTCGCAACTAAATTACTTAGCTATGCAAACTCTTTTCTCAAAGAGGACTTTCATCTATCACTATGAAGCCAAAATGCAATAGTACAATTTCACATGTTTTATAAACATTCTATTTAAATCAATGCATTCCTTAATACCATTTCTAAAAATATTATGATTAGGCAAAGAGAAGGGAAAGAGAGTTTGATAACCAAACTATTTCCTACAAAGACACTAGATCAACAAAATCACACTATGATATCAAATTTCTCACTATAAGCCTATCATTTCAATTGCACGGTTTTCATTTCACTACCATTTAGAAGGATGACAATCAGCCTAACAAAACATTTCCAATAATTATGGTTGCAACAGGAGGTTCTAGTTTTCCAACCAACAGAGATCAAAACAGGCAATCCTTTCGATAATACCAGACCTCTTGAAAACACTCACTTGTAATAATACAATACAGACACAAGCCATAATTTGCAACCTATTATAGAAATCACATTACGATCAAAGGTAAGCAAGGAGCTATCACCCAAATAAAACATATTAATGCATACACATCAAACAAGCTTTTCATTCGCACTTTCTAAACACATTAAGGTAATTAAATATACCCAAAAGCGAGTTCAATGGAGCATTTGCTAAAATAAATCATCAATCAAACTGGTTTAATGAAACACATAAAACAATCTTTCGGGGAACACATTAATACTCTCTCGAAGCTACAATAACATGCTCCTTTTAATACTTCTTCTACAAACCAAGCAGTTTCACATAATTCAACTATTCGCATATTAGTACACCTCACTTAAAATAAAATTTAATTATGTTACTCCTACAAAATACACATGGAGAATTCTTTAAACGTACACATACAGTTTTCTCCCAACAACCAAAATAAATTTTTAAACCCAAAGCCCTTTTATTATCTAAACACATAAGCATCATAGGGTTCACACAAGGGTTCAAGAAGTCACAACCTTTTTCTCACAAACAAGAAAACCCAAATCAGAGATAATTACACATATCCTAATCATTTTAATTTCCAGAAAGAGAGAGAGGAATGGTGATAATCATTTAATTTTCTACAAAATAAGCGTTCAATATTTGCCATACTAGTCCTTCAAGTGGACAACACTAAGCTAGATCATAATCTTAAACAAACACAATTCGCACTTTCAGATTAAAGACAAGCAATGACCGACCCAAATGGATTAGTCTATAGAGTACAACACTCAAAAAGGAAGATACATACGACTCTCTTTCAGAATAAGAGTAATCGTAGACCTAGACATCAATAAGCAAACAATGCACATAAAAACACTCAAACACCAACATCAAGAAGGTGAGAACAAGGTGTGAACACACACGTTACACACAAGTTAAGGTCTGCTCAATCACTCACATGCAAAAGGAGGACAAGCAAACACATAAGGTCACTACACCTCACACCAATAGAGGGCACACGCGACACTAGAGATCCCAGTGTTTGCAACTTGGCTCTGATACGAAATGTAATGCCCCGCCAGGAAACCCCGAAGGGATAAGCCAAAACACAAGAATAAAGTGCAATTTTTTTTTTTTAAAAGTTACACCACATTAAGATACAACAAGATATCAAAGATTCAGATTACATAGCGGAAGACATCAACTAACACCTAAAGAGTTTCCCAATGAGATTACTTAAATTTCACAACTCACTTAACTCGCACAATTAATCCAATAAGCTGATTATCGAAATAACGAGATAATTCTTAATCAGGATAATTTCTTTCAGAAGATGGAAATATAAATCCCAAGCAAAGGTTCATCCATTAAGATCTATTCATAATCTTCATTCAAGCTTTTCATAAAAATACAAGCCATACATCTAATATTCCAACACACTAGAATTTCATCATAAACATATGAGATCTTTCCAAGCATACTTAATTTCCTTAACAACAACTGAATATATTCCATTACTCTAAGTTACATTCTTTCATATTCCAATTTATTGCATTTTAAAAGACGATTACATACATACATCTACGATACATCTCATCTAAACCACTTATGCATTCGATCAAAAAGGCATGCAAGAAAGAACTGCATAAAAACATTTAAAGTTAATTCCATCTTATCCACTTATACATTCTAACGTAAGCTATTCATACATGATAAAGTTGAATAAGGGAAAACACAAGAGAATAACATCACATAACACCATAATGATCTCGGAGTTCACCCCTAAAGGCTACATCTCTGGGTCTGCTCAACTGCAAGACCCCTCTGATAATTAATAAAGTTAAGAATACAAGAGGTTACACAATTACAATCCTGCCATCAAGGCAAAACATAAACAATATACAAATGACCACATCGGTCAATTAGTACATAAATGATCCCTGAAAAGGAAAGGATCCAGCTGAACAAAATCAAAGCTAAAACAAAGGTCCATGAGAGCATCCACAAAACTGAGTCATCACCACCCAAGGTCTAACATGAAACCAAGGTACTCACAAGGGCAAAGACAATAGGACGACCCACAAAGGTACTCCTAACAGGACAAAACGACAACACACTAGCAAATGTAGGGACAAGTGTCATCACACAACCTGGTATGGTTACCATGGCAGGTCTTCATAGGTCCCGGCCCCATACATTGGGTTACCCTGGCAACCTAATTCGAGCCTCCAGCCCATCCAAGCCTCATGTGGACCCACACATCCTCTCGTGAAGACAAGGATGACGGTTTGCCATTTCAGGCCTTCTCACAACATGTCGGGTCTATGTTAGCACTCGTCCTATGTGTGAGGCACATTTATCTTACTTAGAGATTACATTCTAATCTACTGATAGGTTATCACTTATTAGACTCACTTTCGATGGGTTACCCAGCAGCCACTTTGGGCGCGGCCCCCAATCGAAAGCCACTTTCCCATACGACACTAGACTATACTCAGACGAACTCAAAACCAGGGAATACACATGGTCAGACAAACGGAGTTCAAGATGGAGAGGACAACCATCTGGTCAAACATGACTCAAAAGTGGTACACTTACTGACGGTACTCTAACTAGAGACCTGACAAACTAAGGTCAACCACGAATCATCATTCGACTCCCACATAGAGGATATGACCAAATACGTCACTGCCACAAAACAACAGTCAACTCGGAAGCGAGGACTGATACAGGTACCCCAAATCAATCCATACAATAGGGTCCTATCAAACAAAGCATGACTTGCCATTACATAAGCAAAAGCGAATACAGAAATTAAACTCGCATAGGTAATATTCAGTAAATACAATCTTTCTCCAAACTAATCTAGACATTAAACGTCAATCAAGTTTTCCACAAGGTCTATATTATATTGCAGTTATCTACCTCATCTAGGTATAGGTTGTTCTTGGTTTTCTAACTCTCTAAGGTTCATTACATCAAACATACAAAAATACACCATAATGAGTTCTTTAACCAATTTCACAAGAATATAATTTAAACAACCATTAACCAATTAATTAAGATATTTAATCTTCAATAAAAACATCATTGACGTACTAGTTGAAAATAAATACTACACATTTGTCTTTTTCAGAACCAATTTACACTATACAGGTCAAGGAAATATACATATTTAGGGAAGACAAATAAAGAAATCCACTCCCAAATTAACAAATTGTTTCCTTGAGCATATAAAGAAAATTACTAAAATTAACTATTAATTAATGAATATATTTAATAATCCATGATTAATTAAATATAACAAATTAATAATTAATAATGGAATTAACAAATTGAGTATTTTATTACAAAAAAAATATGCATTAATAATAAGATAAGATTTGAATATTAATTATTGTATATTTAACCTTATACAATTAATTAATAACAAATTACACTTGAATTATTAATTAATGCCAATATTTAATCATAATAAAAAAAAACTTAATTAAAATATCAAACATAATTAAAAACTTAATTTAAAATTAAATTTAATAATATTAAACTATAATATTTTTATTTTTTTTTAAAAAACATTAAAAAAAAACTTTTCTTTCTTTTTTTTTTATACAAAAACAAAACATAATTATGGGGGAGGGTACCCATGTGGAACTCCACGTGGGCCCCCCCCTTGGGAGTGCTTCCCAATGGGAGCACGCAGCCCCCATGGGAGCGTTGCTATTCCGAAAGGGAGCACGCAGCCCCCATGGGAGCACTGCTGCCCAAAGGGAAAGCAGCACCCCTCCACGTGGTGGGGAAAACTCTCCACGTGGATGGGGTTTAAACAAATTTATTTTCATTTTATTTATTTTTTATTTTTTATTTTTTAAAATTGTTTACTGTGTAAAACACAGTCTGGAAAAAAAACAGTCTCCCAGAGACTAACAAAAATTATAAATTTTTTAATTTTTAATCACCCATTTGCAATCTTTTTAAAAAAATACCCAGATCAGGAAAGGGGAAAAATTTCTCCAAAACCAACAGCATATTGGTCAAGCAAGATTGATCTTCACAAATTTAACATCTAATCTGACAAACCCCCAACTAAATCTCAATTTTATTTATTTTAAATCATTCTTAGGAAACCAGAAATTGATTTGAAAACAAAAAATGAAATCAAGGAGGGATAATTCAAGATCTTGTTTCCATTCTACTCTATTACTCAATCAAACTGATTTTTCAATAACAAATTCATTTCTTTCAACCAGAACAGTAAATTCTTTTGGCAACAAGAAAACAATTTAGAATCCTACCTTCATACGCAATCCTGGAAGAGATTTACTGAAGAGCCCAACCTGCAAGCTCAAGAATTCCTCCTCCTTCCAAAACCCCCAAATTTTCATCCCCAAATATATTTTTTTTCCAACAATATCCATCCTCCAAAAATTTTCAAAAATTTAGGTTATAAGGAAGAGTTGACCAAAAATTTTATTTTTTTGGAATTGAAATTTTTATTTAAAATAATTCAAAAAATGATTATTTTCCAACTATATCAACAAATTAAATTGTTTTTCAATTCAAAATTGATTTTCTCACTCAACTGAAATTTAACCTTTCTATTTCAAAAATGCCAAAAGATTAAATTAATTCTATTGCAATTAAATTTAAATCTTTCTTTTTCAACAGCATATACAAATTGCATTTAATATTCAAAATCAACCATTTAACTGAACTTACTCCCAATTTAAAACAAGCAAACCAATATCAACGATAATTGCATTACGAAATCCCGATTAATTTAGTCCATTAATCTTTAATGCACAAACAGATATTTAATCAAATTAAACACTAAGGACTAATAATCAATTTAACCATACACACCAAGCACGCAAACCAAGAAAGTCGATCAGACAAACGACTCAGAAACCCAACCAAAAAGGGAAAACCGACGACGACTGACGATGCTCACTTGAGCACGAATATGGTCAACTAGGGTCCTACGACCACCTAATCCAACTCTAAGGATTAAAGAGGTACACTCAAACCTGTAAATCCAGGTGAAGACGAACCTCGCACTCATGCGGCGTTGTACCTGAAATCTCTTGCAACCAAGAGTCATACATGCATACATATATAAACTTAATGAAAGCGTTAGCCCGATATTAATACCACGAAAAAGGAACACTGAACAACTTGCATACAACTAGTGTGAAAACCACATCAACAGCTACGCATTAAATCAAACATCTAACTATAACATTATATTAAGATAAACTAACCAAGATTAACTAAGATTTGAAATTGATTAGGGCAGGGGTACTACATACTCAATGCTATACAGAATGGATTCACATGCCTTAGCATAATCTTGAACAAACTAAGCAGAAAAAATACAAAAACTAAGACAATGATGTCCTTGATACATACATATAGCGACGACCAAACAAGGATGCAGCTTCTCCATCCAATTCATTAGAGGGTACAGAGGAGGTTGCAAGAAGTAATAAAGGAAGGTCTGATGGCAATTCTTCCAGTATATATAGTAGAACAACTCTTAGCTGATCATGGGCCTATGAAGCTCAGTGAAACAAACAAAATCAGATATATAGTCATTTTAGGAAGCTCTAGCAATAAAAACAAAGCGATTTCAAATATATCATAGGAAATCCCAAAGGCGTAGAGAATTAAAAGTATAAGTGTACTAATGTAATGATATACACAGCATCTCCCACCAAAGTTGAAGTTGAGGCAAATACAAGATTGAAGGAGTAGTTATCCTTGCTTCTCCCACAATGTGTACTAGTGCTTCCTCAGGGGTCTGTGCACTTGGGTCAGACAAAAGTGATGGAAGCCCAAGACAATGCACAGGGAACCTCTCTAATTTGTGTAAAACTACAAGGCCAATGTGATCCTGGCAAGAAAAGTAGAAATATAGCGTCACTCAGAACTGTAGCTAGATTAGAAGCCAGCCAATTCAAAAGTTTAAAAAAGCAGACTCATGTTATAGATGTGTAAACATCTATGAAAGCAATTTCTAACCGTACCAAGCCAGCACCCTCCTTCCCACAAAGTAGAAGTCTTGGTCTATAAAAAAATGGAATTGAAGAACCATAGGGAAATCCAAGTAACTTGGCAAGATGGTGAGAACTATCATTCAGCGAATCTTTTTTATCACCCTTGGCCACTACATAGAAGATGTCAGAAATATAATCACTGATTATTTTTAGTTGTCCTTGTAGGCATGGAGCTATTACTAGGGACAATGGCCTTGACTGTACTGTTGCACATCTATGGGCAACAGGAGTAATAGTAGACATAGCTTCCAAGAAATCATGCTTCTCTACTTTCAGAGAATCCAAATCTATGACAAACTTATCATCACTAGTGTATATTTGAGGATATTTCTCACAGAAAGCATTAATTGTAGCTTCTATTCACAAAGCTTTTAAATCAGCACCACAATACCCCATACAAGCTATTGCTAATTCCATTCTTAATTCCTTTGATAAAGGATTCTTCCACTTTCTTGTGTGGATCTTTAATATCTCAACTTGTGCTTTACAATCAGGTAAGGAAAATACAAATTCACGATCAAACTGACCAGGCCAGCAAAGAGCTCCATCAATAGCATCAATCCTGTTTGTCACTCCAATAAGCACTAGTTGACCTCTAGAGTCTAGACCATCCATTAGAGAAAGAAGTGTAGATACAATAGAATTGTGAATTTGTTCTTGTTTACTAGACCTCACTGGGGCAAGACCATCTATTTCATCAAAAAATATTATGGATGGTTGGTTCCTTTGTGCTTCTTCAAAAAGTAATTTCAGCTGCTGCTCAACTTCCCCAACCCACTTGCTGAGCACATCAGCTCCCTTTCGCATGTAAAAGTTTACTTTTTGTCCTACCTTGGAAGCTGCACATGCTAAAGCCCTTGCAATCAACGTTTTTCTAGTTCCTGGAGGACCACACAATAAGACTCCCCTTGGAGGAGAGATGTGATAATTTGCAAAGAAATCAGGATAGAGAAGAGGGAAAAAAACCATTTCTTTCAATGCATCAATGTGGTCAGAAAGCCCTCCAATATCATCAAAGCTCATTGTTTCATCAACCTGGAAGGGTTGAATGTCAGCTCCACCTTTTGAACTAGGCTTAGCAGGTTGTGCACCTACACCTCCATAACCAAACGTATCACCTTGGTGTCCCCATCCAAATGCTACAACTTTCAAACCCATGCAGTTACGTTATGCATGTTAAGTCTGCCACAAACCCATTGCTAACCAAAGTTTGTATTTCCCACATGCATCCATGATGATGAACCAACAGGACCCTGATCCATCTCATCCACAAGAAGAGAATCATCTGAATCATCAACTCTTTGTGCACAATGATGTTTTTCTTCCCTTGAGCCACCTCGTCTCGCATCACGTGCATTTTTTATTCCCATTCCTTTATCTAGTACTTTACGTGGTGGAGACTGTAGTCGTTGCTTTTCTTCTTTTTCAAGAGAAAACCTCCTCGCCTCAGTGCAATTTCGGAGAGCATACCATCTCCTTCCTTCTTGTTCTTTACCCTCCTCACCCTCTTCCTCAACTTCATCAACTTCATCTTCCTCTCCTTCATCCCTAGCCTCCCCTTTATTTCTATCATCTTCCTCCTCTGTGCATTCCTGGTCTTCAGAATCTTGAGAAGAATGTCAGATGGTTGACTTTCGAGGCCGAAGTGCTTCTCACCGTGGCAAAGATATAGTATCTCTTTTCCTCTTCTCTTGCATTGGACTGGATTGCTCATCCTGGCTAGGGTTATTCTCAACTTTAATAGTAGCTAGCCGATATGTTTGTCTCTGCAGCCATTGATACCCAAACTTATAATATTATGCAACAAAGTATTGGGCAAGAGAAGTTATATCTTCACAAAAACTAGAAACAATGGAGATTGGAGAAACTCCTACCATCAGATCTGCATCCTCTGTGTCTATGTTATCTGTTTCATAATCCTCTAAATTGACAGAATTTATCCTGTTTCTTGTAGAACAAGGTGGAGTGGACGTATGTGACTGCCAGTATAAGCAACTTCACCATACAAATTTAATCATGAAAGATGCCTACATATTTGACAACGTAACGAGTACAAATTTCTTGGAAAGAGCAGCTGAGAACTCTATCGGTTACCTGCACGTTCATGCTCTCTGTCAGATTCGAAGGACCAGCAGTTTTATGCACCTGAGAAAAGAAATCAAAATAATTTAGAGGCTTTTACAAGATAAATGAGAAATCCACAATGATCTACATAAAAAAGCATAGAATGATGGATGTATTGTAATAAAAAAAAATCTCAAGTATCCATGACTCAAAAAGCATAGATCAATGAGAAGCGAAGAAAATTTTCAAAGTAAAAATGATTTATTATTTAAATTAGCATAAATATTCATCTCTGCCAAGTAAAATGCTGAAGAACACTAGCATACTAAAACAAAGAAGAAAATAGACTTAGTTTAAAACTTACATAAACAAATTATAGAGCTTTAGTATGGTAGTTGTAGCCTAACACCTTAATTGTGAGATTATCATGCTGACCATGCCTTATAGAATGGGGCCCTTAGAAATTTGTTCACTGAATATTGTTGTTTTGTATGGTAGTTGTAGCCTAACACCATTGCTCGAGAGATGATAAAATGCTATAACATTTGTAAAGGGGTTTGATATCATGGCAGATGATTATGTTCAGTCACGCTTGGTACAAATTTTGAACATAACAATTTGTGATAAGCAATTTGTGAAATGATAAATATTGTTTTTGAGTATCACTTCTGATTGCAGGAGTTATTGTAAGGAAACCACAAATGATGATTTTACTCTATCATTACATATTGTTCATGAGAGGAATACATAAATGAGATATGTCTAAATTTATTGATTTATAATTTGTTGGATGAATATATCTGAATCCCCAATTAGAGGGATAAATTTCCCAAAATGTAGAGGTTGTATTAATTAGAGAATGTGCAAGATGTTTGATTTAGATGACAACATGAAAAGTTAATAATAATAACTTGGCTTAATCTTAACATCCATAAAGAGTATGTATTAATATTAGAAAATGTTTATTTAATGAGAAATTTCAGTGGGTAGCGTGAATGTCACTGACATCATAGTTACCAAATAGAGGTGGGTAATGAATAAGATCTGAATTAATTAAGTCTGGTATCACTCCTTCGTGTCGTACAATCTGTAACCATATAGATTGTTATGATTGGATATTGATGTATTGGTAAACTTAGGTGGTAGATTGGTATTAAATATATCACAAATAAATTGAACATGGCTAATATTATCTTTGTCTGACTGCATTCTCAACATGTTTCCTTTCTCCTCTTATGATGATTTATGGGCAAAATCTCTATACTCATCAAGTTCTTATATTATCACCTCATGGTTTGAGCAATTGTACTCTTACACATTCTTCCTTCCTATATTACTCTTACACATTCTTCCATCCTATAGATTTTTATAGTATCGTCATGTTTCAGTAATCCCTATGTTGTCCTTCCCATGTTATTAGGAGTATGAAACCCATGTTTGCAAAAAGAAGGGCCCAGGGGATTTAAAACAATCACCCCATTTAGAAGTACTCATAAAGCATACTCATGGAATAACTAAGAATATTCAATCACATTGAAACATGTAAGATAAGGGACATTCGTTCAAAACAAAAAGAATTCATGCTAAAAGTACATGAAACAATTGCATAAGATACAAATCCCATCCATGGATGAACACATGGGAGGCAATACACATAGAGGCAGAAGCATACATGAGAAAGGTATACAAAAATACTTTATGAATGAATCCAATACATCAAGTATGAATGAATCCAATACATCAAGTATGAAGCATACGGATGAATACATAAGGCATGAGTCATACACACGAATTCATGTAAGGTGTAAAGTACAAAGTATACAAATGAATTACATAAGGCAAGAAGAATCCATGCAAAACATAGAATATATACATAAGGCATGAATACATGTAAAGCATGAAGTGTACACATGAAGTATACACATGAATTCACTTAAGGCATGAAGAAAGTATACATAAGTACCATAAGCCATGAAGTGCACACAGGCATGAAATAATGGATACATGTAAGCCAAGAAGCAACATACATGACTATATGCAACGCATGAAGTAATGCACACAAGGAATGAAGGAGCTATGTAAAGCACGAACCATACATATGAATACATGCAAGACATGAATCATACATGTAAACCATGAAGTAATACATAAATAAACAAAAGATACAAGAATATATGAGAAAGGTACTCATGGAGTGGACATGCTAAAGACACATGGATCATGAAGCATACAAGAGAGAGGTATTCATGGAATAGACATCTGAAAACATCTCATTCATGAAGTAACACAAATACACATAAGATATAAAACACATATGCCAGACACATGATAGACATGGTGCAAGCATAAGGTATACATGAGGAAAGTGTACATATAAAACACCCATGGAGTAGGCATGCTCAAAGCACATAAGAAACACGTAAGACATGAAGCAGTTAAAGGCACACTCATAAGAATGCAATGTTGGCCTAACCAATTCAATTTTTTATTTATTTGAGAAGAGACTAGAAGAATTAGTCCTAACTGAGTAGTTGTTTTGTCCAACAGACTGGCAGAATCATGCTCTGATACCACTATAATGTCCCCTATTTAGTTACACTTTAAGTTAACCTAAAGTTGGCCAAAGCTATAAATAGGTAATTGGGTTTTATAGGTGTACCTTTGTATATTGTTTTCCTGCAACAAAATTAGAGAACATATATGAAATAATACTTAAACTGAAAAATGGACTATATTGAATGATATCAAATTTGCTATATTAATGGTTGTTAGAATTATAATTGTGGGATATAATCTAAGTTATCGGTTCGGGTTCCAAGAACCCGGTACGCCGGTATGAAAAAATTTTGAAAAGGGGTTTGGGTTCATTAGTACAAAAACATGTAAATTATATATATATATGCAATGCCCCTCGCAGGGTCCTGGGGCAATGCCCAGGGCACGCTCACTATTGCTGTAGAGGGCGGGGTCTAGGGGTTGTACCCTCGCTGCCAACACCAAATTACAACCTTCAAACCCACACAGAACTCCATGGCATGGATCGATTTTTTGCTTTTTTAAGATGTCAGGAATAAGGCCAAAGATGTCAAAATTCTAATCAAGGTGCATTCTCCCATATGGGAATTGTGATTTCTAACTTGTTCTTTCGTAAAGACTTGTGCTTCTCTCTTGGTTGTAAGATGCATAGGTGTGTGGCTTGAGACATAGGGTCATTTTAATTTTTTATGTGGTGGAATTAAAAAGAAAAATATTTGCAAAAAAAAAATCCATTTTTGGGCTATCAGACCTTTGGGTTCATCTTGGGTCCTCTTGGGTTTGACCCTGGGTCATCTTGGGTTCACCCTGGTTTGAACCAGGCCTATGAACCACAAATCCTATCTGAACCATAGGTGAACCAGACCCGAACCCCGAACCAGGACTGTACCAGACTAGTACCAAGGGTCTAGGGGGCCGAACCCGATAACTCAAGATATAATCATATTATTATATTTCGTAAATGAGATCAGATTATTATATAAAGTTAGTTTGTAGGTCAGTTACTAATCAATTCCTTTAGTCCATGAGTTGGATAGGGTGTCCTAGAAACCATCCCTCCTAGGCCCAAGGGTAGAATACCATATCCCCCTTGGCTCCATATGGCAGGTGTTAGGCATCCATCATGGAGTGGCATACCCAGCAAGGTGTTCTATCGCCATTCCCCCTCATCACAACCGCATTCTCTCTTAAGCCCAAGAGCAGATGCTTCACCCCTCTTGGCTCCATGTGGTAGGTGTTAGGCATCCACTATGGAGTGGCATACTTAAGAGAGTCCCTCATTTACAATGAACTTTTTGTGATATTCCAATGAAGTCATATTTGTCATTCAGTTGAACTAATTATGATAATCAATTTGTACTTGACATAGTTATTATACTTCATCATATTATATTGCCTTAGTGTCTTATATCAGATTGTTAACAGTTATTTCTTTTAGTATTACTTTAAATCAGAATTATTCATTAATTGTTATTGTTGTATTTTATGTTATTAGCATGGTACAGTATTATAGCAACTTATACAAACTGAATTTGATTGCCTTACTCTTTTTGAATTCATTAACATATATATATATATATATATATATATATATATATATATATATATATATATATATATATATATATATATATATATATATATATATATATATATATATATATATATATATATATATATATATATCTGTGTGTGTGTGTGTGTGTGTGTGTGTGTGTGTGTCTTATGTCTAATAGTGTTCTCATGTATAATCATTTTAATGCTATTTTAATAATTATACATTATTTGCTTCTGAACTTTATATCATATTAATTCCATTAATTTAATTAAGACCATATAAAATTTAATATATATAATATCAGCTATTATATTCCATTACAGACCCTCTTCTCTTTTATTATCCTTGCTGGCAGTTTCTGTACATTTCTCTATCCTTGTTGGCAGATTTGACTTTCTTGTTCCCCTCCTGTATTCTCCCTATTCCCATTTGCACAAGGGGGTATTTATCCTACCTCCCCATGTGGTGAAGAGCCACGATGGTCTCCTAATAGGCAACACCCCCCTTTTTGAAGAGTTGATGTCCCTCTATTTCTGACGGCTCTTTTCAAGAAGAGCATCACTTCATATAAAACCCGATTTGGAACTATTCAAACCTCCCTTTAAAGAATGGTTATCGAGCCTTGGTAAATATAGGGGTTAATTGGTTAACATAAATAATATAAGTTTTAATACAAGCACCATTATAATATAATGTGTATTGTTAATATAATAAAATCATTCAATAAAAAATGTAAATTGATAATATAATATTATTTATTGTTAATATAATAACATCATTCAATATAAAATGTAAATTGATAATATATAATATTATTTTAATGTTAATGCGATATAATATAATTTTGATATGTTTTTAACATATAATTTTATATGGCAAAAACTATATTAATTATTTCTACTATAAATGTGGGCACATGACAGTCTTCCCTTCCCCAGATTGCTTGTCCTCAAGCAATTTCAAATTAGGGTGATCATAATGGTAGTGCTTAAGATGACTCTACTCTGATATTACTACATGTTGTAGGTTTGAATTAAGGCATATATGCTTTTACCTTTAATTTGAGTATGAGTTATAACCATTAGTGGGAAATTGGCATGATTTAACTTAAGACAATCCCACTCTCTTCTAGAGGAAAGGATCAAGGCCATCCAATTGTGTTTGCAAAAACTAGTTAGGTTGGTAATATGATGATTTGAAAAATGACCTTAATTGTGAGATTATCATGCTGCCTATGCCTTATAGAATGGGGCCCTTAGAAATTTGTTCACTGAATATTGTTGTTTTGTATGGTAGTTGTAGCCTAACACCATTGCTTGAGAGATGATAAAATGCTATAACATTTGTAAAGGGGTTTGATATCATGGAAGATGATTATGTTCAGTCACGCTTGGTACAAATTTTGAACATAACAATTTGTGATAAGCAGTGTGTGAAATGATAAATACTATTTTTGAGTATCACTTCTGATTGCAGGAGTTATTGTAAGGAAACCACAAATGATGATTTTACTCTATCATTACATATTGTGCATGAGAGGAATACATATATGAGATATGTCTAAATTTATTGATTTATAATTTGTTGGATGAATATGTCTGAACCCCCAATTAGAGGGATAAATTTCCCAAAATGTAGAGGTTGTATTAATTAGAGAATGTGCAAGATGTTTGATCTAAATGACAACATGAAAAGTTAATAATAATGACTTGGCTTAATGTTAACATCCATAAAGAGTATGTATTAATATTGGAAAATGTTTAGTCAATGAGAAATTTCCGTGGGCAGCGTGAATGTCACTGACATCATAGTTACCAAATAGAGGTGGGTAATGAATAAGATCTCAATTAATTAAGTTTGGTATTACTCCTTCATGTCATACAGTTTGTAACCATATAGATTGTTATGATTGGATATTGACGTATTGGTAAACTTAGGTGGTAGATTGGTATTAAATATATCACGAATAAATTGAACATGGCTAATATTATCTTTGCCTGACTGCATTCTCAACATGTTTTCTTTCTCCTCTTATGACAATTTATGGGCAAAATCTCTATACTCATCAAGTTCTTATATTATCACCTCATGGTTTGAGCAATTGTACTCTTACACATTCTTCCTTCCTATATTACTCTTACACATTCTTCTATCCTATAGATTTTCATAGTATCATCATGTTTTAGTAATCCCTATGTTGTCCTTCCCATGTTATTAGGAGTATGAAACCCATGTTTGCAAAAAGAAGGGCTCAGGTGATTTATAACAATCACCCCATTTATAAGTACTCATAAAGCATACTCATGGAATAACTAAGCATATTCAATCACATTGAAACATGTAAGATAAGGGGCATTCGTTCAAAACAAAAAGAATTCATGCTGAAAGTACATGAAACAATTGCATAAGATACAAAGCACATCCATGGATGAACACATGGGAGGCAATACACATAGAGGCGGAAGCATACATGAGAAAGGTATACAAAAACACTTTATGAATGAATCCAATACATCAAGTATGAATCAATCCAATACATCATGTATGAAGCATACAGATGAATACATAAGGCATGAGTCATACACATGAATACACGTAAGGTGTAAAGTACAAAGTATACAAATAAATTACATAAGGCAAGAAGCATCCATGCAAAACATAGAATATACACATAAGGCACAAATACATGTAAAGCATCAAGTGTACGCGTGAAGTATACACATGAATTCACTTAAGGCATGACGCAAGTATACATAAGTACCATAAGACATGAAGTGCACACAGGCATGAAATATAATCCAAGAAATTATAATAATGTCCACCATTAACAAAGAATTTGGTTTACATTTATATGATTTATTTCTTCATTTGGCTACAAACACTGCATTGTTATTGACATGTCTTTACGATAAGTGTTCATTAACTATGATATCAACTGAAGCTATTAAGACTTAAGAATATAACAACAAATGCCCCTGGAGCAATGGATTATTCTACCCTATGTAAAGTTGAAAAAATGTTATATATCTTCCAAACTTCAAGTTCATGGACAATCAGATAACTTCATAGACATCTAAAAAGAAAATTAGGAGGACAACTCCTATACTATATCACCACCAAACAAGACACCATTTTGATGTATGAGAGTACACTCATGCAAGCATTCCACTAGATGATTTGTTTTTTCCATTTACCTTATGTTGCTTTGAACTATACAACCCTACCCGCTCCAAATTTATAAATAAGACCTGAGTTATATTCCATAACAAAACCTAAGCCATTGCAAAAATTAAAACCATCAACAGAATTGCAGCGTACAAGCTGGAGCAATCGCCAAAAGGAAAGTGTTCAATTCTTGTGGGTTTAGGTCCCTGGTGATAAACCCAAGCGAATTGAAAATTGGATACAACCATAATTATACATCCTCTTGAAAGAGGGGGAAAAAAAAACAGAAGGGGTTTTCGCATACACTAAAACATTATCTAAATCTGAGTTGCAAATACATAAGATTGGATACAACCAGAATTATACATCCTCTTGAAAGAGGGGAAAAAAAAAATAGAAGGGGTTTTCGCATACACTAAAACATCACCTAAATCTAAGTTGCAAATACATAAGAATGATAAATCATGAACCCATACAAATAGAAAAAATCTTATGACAGAAGGAAACATCCTCTGGCAAAAGAAAGTTTTTTCATTCTAAACAGCAGGCATTTTCCCATACAATAAAAATATGAGGAGAAATATGGTGGCAAATCGGGGCAAACTAAAACATTGCACACAAGGAGTGAAACACCATCTCAGGAGCACAACCAATTATTTCTCTGCACATCACTTGTTGGATTTGCCAGCCATGATAAAAATAGAGACGCATTGTAAGAGATTGAATTACACTTAAATAAGCTGCATTGCGTAGATTAGGTGTGGGCTGCAGCATTTTGGCGAGGCGGGACGCCAATACAAGGCACCTTTTCTTGAGCTTGGGACTATGCTCGTGCTTATGCTTGTCATGATACTTCTCCAGGTCGTGGTTGAGATTCTACCTCCTGCGCAGGGCTCTCTTTTGCAAATTCTTCTTCTCCTTCTATTTCTATTTCTTTGACTCTCCACTGCATTTTGCAGGTGAAGGGGAGGTTGACGCTTTTCCATCCATAGCTCATACAAAACAAAGCAGCTGCAGACATCGACTCTTTCTTCTTATTAATTTTATTCATAAGAAGAAAATTTTCTTTATAAATCTACAACAAAGGTAGGTGCTTCTTCTTCTTATTAATTTTATTCACTTGAGAATTATGTTTTTATTAAAGATTATATATATAGTAGTTTAGATTATTTTATTCACTTGAGAATTATAACATTTAGAAGATTATATATTTTTTATAATATTATTGTATATATTGTATAAATTGGTAAAGGTAGATGCTTCTTCTTATTATTAATTTTATTCACTTGAGAATTATGTTTTTATTAAAGATTATATATATATAGTAGTTTAGATTATTTTATTCACTTGAGAATTATTGCATTAAGAAGATTATATTTTTTTTTATAATATTATTGTATATATTATATAAATTGGTATAAATATTTTCAACACTCTTGAGAAAATCTAAAATGATATCAATTTTTAAGCTATTTCATTTATTAAAATTTACTTTATTTTATTGCAAACTATTATATTTACTATTATTTTACAAAATATCAAAAAACATATTTTATTAAAAGAAATTAATTTTCCTTAAGATCTGTTAATATTTTTTTAGATTCATTTTTAAAATTTTATTTTTATTTATTTTCAATATTTTTAATTAATTATTTATTTTAAATACAATTATCTAAAAATATAGCTGTATTTTAAAATTTTATTTCTATTTGTTCTTTATTTAATTTAATATAAACATAATAATTTCAAAATAAATAGAATTTTTTTTAAAATTAAACTATAATTTTTAGATAAATATATAAATACAATTGTTTAAACTAAATAATAAAATGAAATATTGAAAATAAATCAACTTTTTGATGTCTAAATGGTTGTCAAATTGAAGATACAAAATAAAGTTCTTTGTTAACATATTCACACCTTTACACTCTACCTTTGCTACCATTGTACAATGATTCCTTTCCTCCTCAATTTAGAAAGTGCTCTATATGATTGAAAGTAAGGAAGGCTTAAGATCTAGCATATATACCTTAAGTTGTAATTTAATCTATATAAAATAGATTAAATTAAAATTTAAGGTATATATGCTAGCCAGAGTCGTGCGACACGATATGGAAAACATAAAATAAATCAATATATAATGTTATATAGTACCTTTCTATTAAAATAAATTATATTATTATATTATTACACAAAGATATATGAAATTTTATATATATATTTAGACTATTTTTTATAATATATATGTGTTGCAAGATCAAAGAAAATACTAAAATCTAAGATATATTAAACTTTATTTAATCATGAGTATTATGGTTATGGTTGGTGATAGGGTTAAGTTTAGTGTTATTGTCAGGGTTAACGTTTACATCATGGTTTGGGTTAGGTCTACGATTAGGGTTAGAGTTTACAATTAGGCTTATGATAATGATTAGGATTTCTATCATGGTTAACGTTAGCATCAACATTAGGGTTTGGTTTTGGTCGAGGATTATGATTAGCGTTAGGGTTTAGGATTACAATTCGGATTGTGTTTAGGACTAGGGTTATGGATGCGGTTTAATATTAGGGACATTTATGGTTAGGATTTAGTGTCAGGGTTACAATTATGTTTAGGGTTTACATCAAAGTTTGGGTTAGGATAAGCATAATAGTATATTATTTATCTTAAAAAGATGTCAATTATGACATAAACCTAATTTGTTAGTTTCTCTATGGTTTAATTGTACAATCAGGTTATGATGAGAATTTAAATGATATAATAGCTATGTTTAATTACACAAACAGATTTATTTATTTTGCTCAGTAAAGGGCAAATAGTTTTTTTGTATTAATATAAGCAAAAACTTACATCTTAAAAAATAAACCTTCTCGGATCTCTTTAAATGATATATTGAGCCATATCACTACTAATTTATCTCAGAGGACACTTCTAAGATACAACAATCCCTAAATAGAAAAATAGGGATGGAAACCATAGTAGATCTACTATCTCTGACAATTAATAAAGCTAGAGATATTTTACTATCATATCTCGACCATACATACCTTTCTAAATATTATCGTGTATATATTATCAACACCATGATAGGGCTATAAGTCAATATAGGGCTCACTCCCTCCCTAGAACTGGGCCTTCCTCGTCTTCACTGTTGTTGCTACTCCCACTCTCTGAGAAATGATCATCTTTGTCACACCTTCCAGTCAAACATTTGAACTCACAAACCCACTACAGAGTGACATCAATATCATCCCCTATAGGGGGAACCAAAACTCCATCATCTGCAAATCCCATAATTTTTTTGATAAAGTCTAAGCATCTTCTCTTCAAATGAATACTCACTTCCCAACTCTCTTGATCCCATATGAAAAGTATTGGAAACCTAGGCATTGGGACTCCATTCCTACTTGTTAACCTATAAAAGGAAGATGGAGGGATAGTAAGGTTGTGATCATTCTCATAGAGAGCTCTGTCCATATCCCCCAAAAAGCCTGCCTTAAAAATCCTCAAACATAATTAGATTCTGCTACCACTTTGGATTCCCCCAATTTCAAGATAGTAGCCAAGAAATGAGTCGAGATGTCGGTATTGACTCTATACCTATGGTTGGCTATGAGAAACTGGACTCTTGGAGTATGTCGCAGATTACATCCAACAAGAGTGGATGTGAAATATTTGTCACTTGTTGAAGCATTTTACTTGTGATAAGACCCAAGAGTGCCATTTATCACTTCTTCGCTACCAGCCTGATATTAGAATCCACTGAAATTATCCACATAGCTTTGCTAAACACAAAAAGAAAATGAATGAAGAATGGTTATAAAATCTTGGTTTAATAGAGGCGATGAAGCTTCTCACGCAAAATTTACATCCCATAATGAATGCTTGGAGACACACAAAATAAATCTATTGCAATATCTATATCCAACTCCACTCGTGTGATCACTGTAAGACTTTAGGCTAAAGAGTTGGCAAGGGAGTACTTCCTTCAACATATCTAGCAAAAAGTTCTTGAATCCCCGCTCAATTATGTTATATGATGATGCTATGATCGCATGCTTTCTTACTCATCAATACTTTCCCTAACAATTTGTCTACATCACTTCACTTCTTATTACTTTTTACTTTTTAAATAAAATATGCCCATTCTTATTATTGATGATGTGTTATTCCAACTTAAATCACTATGGGCCTAGAAGTCTCCATTTTAATTTTCAAAATTCGGATTGAATTCCCGCTCCGAAGGATTTTAAAACCTTACCAAACCAAAACTAATAAAAATAATTGACAAACCAAACATGACTTAAAGTAGATACTCTACATCTATACGAATACCGTCTGCTACTTTATTAGCCAAAACATTTGCTGCCCAATTTCCTTCCTTGTAAATATGGCTGAAAACCACTCTGCTTCAAAGGAGCTAACAATACTTAAAGATTTTTTTAATAGTGCATTTAATCTTTAATTTGGTGTTATCTCTCTTCTCAATTCATTGATTACTGTGGCAAAATCCCCTTGGATCTCTAAAAGTTTTATATCTAGATCTCTACATTTCTTAAGCCCTAACACCAAAGCTTGGAATTTTGCTTGATTGTTGGTACCCTATTCTAAAGGCTTTGTCATTTTATCTAATATCCTTCCATCCCATTTTGAAATAAAAAATCCAGCACCTAATATTCCTTGATTTCCTCTGGCCGTACCATCAAAGTTGTGAGACCCCACCTCGACTCAATCTGACATTTCAGTGGTTTTTATATTGAGACTATTATGGATGCTTTATTTTTATGCATTATGGATTTAGAACTTATATGATGTCATGATTTGGATAACATTGCTATATGTTGATGATTTATTTATATGCTTTATGATATAGAACACTACATGATTTTTGAATAGGATGAATTTGCAGTGATAAATGTCGTTATTGAATTTGCAAAACTTTACTATGATAATAGAATTATGATGTATGTTTAAGTATGGAACAACATTATGAGCATTAAGATGAATTGCTTATTTGAAATTGCTTGGATAAAAGATGTATTAAATTGTTCAGATGTAAATTGTATGCAAGTGATGATGTGTATTATTATTCCTGTGATTTATATTATATGTGGTTATTTGAAAGTTACTAATGTGTAAATTGAGATGTGCAGGAAGTTATCCATGTGACCATGGAAATATTACGGAGAACCAAACCTAGACCTATGTATGTTCGTAAGCCAGGGTTTGTCTATTTGGAGAGACAACACCCCATTTGTGTTGTATTTTATTCGTAACAGTAAATGATGCATGTGTGTTAAGTGTTATTTAGTTGATTTATGTAAAATCCACAAGAGACGATTTCATGTATTAATTTGTAAAAGTATTTTCTTTGTGTCACTTGACACATGTGTGGATTTATGTTTGAATTTTTAAATTTGTCTCTTGGTGGGAATTGTTTAACTATAGATTTTTCAATTAGTGTAACGTGATGTCATAAATGCCTTGGGTAAAGAATCTTTGGGATGATCAACATAGGTTTGACCCGAAAATAAACTTCAGAGGGGTTAAAAAAGGGTTAAATGGACACCCAGGGGTAGTTTAATAGGGTTTCCTAAAGCCCATAAGGTATACCTAAGGGTTAGGGGTAATTTAAGGCAAGTTTCTACTCCCATGTGACCTTTTAGACACCCTAAAAATTGACTTTTCTAAGTTGTGCGAAAATTGAAATTAGAAGATTTGAACCTAGTTGTAAACCTTCATTTTCGAATGAGAGTTCCCTTTCCCATTCTACCCTACCTTCCTCTTTAGTTTTTAGAAACTTGTGAGAACTCTCACAAGGGGCTTCTTAAGCAAGAATTAGAAAATTTGTGGGTAATCACCCACTCTCCAATTTTGGAGACAAGAGAATTTTTGAAAAGAATAGGCTAGATTTTGAATAGAGATTTTTGGCTAAGGGTAGAAGGAGAAGAACCATGGAATTGGGCTGCTCATCCTCAAAAAAACTAACCTACCTTTGGGTAGATTAAGGTTGGTTGCATTCTTCTTAAAATGGCTTTCTTATTGCATGTGTTTGAAAGTAATGTTGGTGTAAAAGATTTGCTTCCGTGCATGTTATTTTGGAAATTTTATTTGGTATTTTGTGTTAAGTATTGTATGTGTTTTCGGGATTCATCAAGACCTCTTACTCTTGGGAGAGAGGAGGATCTTGTGGGTGGTAGAAGTGATAGCCCTCAATTGAGAGACTCTTGTTATGAGAGTGATCACAAGGGATTTTGTGTGACCCTTGTTGCATGGCTTGTTTATGCAATGGGGGTCACAAGGAGGGAAATAAGGCATGATTTCCTTGGGGGGGATAAGGAATAAGGGGTTGCTAATCTTGATGTATTTGGTTTGCCATGAGGTGGCTACATGTTTTTCCATACTTGCAGTTCTCCTCAGGGTATTTGGTCCACTACCACCCTTAAAAAGGTCATCACCAAGGTGTGGTGCAGTGTAGCCGGGTTGGGAGTGTGTTTGAATTTGTGTGTATTCTATCTTTTGTGCTTGCATGTTTGTTTCCCATCTAGGGCTTAGTTCTCTGAGCTCGGGGGTGGCTACCAGTTAGCCTAGGCTAGGAGGTGAGCACTCCATGGTCATAGATTTGATTTATTTGTAGGATGTTAGAGGAAATATTAGATGCATGCAGTTATGGTGGAAGATGTTGATTTTTTTTTTTTTCAAAAGAGTTGCAAATGTATTTATTACCTTTTGAAAAGTCCTCTCTTGTTTGAAATGAGAGGCTATTTGTAAAATAGGAATAAAGACTTGAGGATATGTTAATTGTTATGCAAAAAATATCATGTTATTTTGCATAAAAGCTAAATGGTTTATTCTAAGTTCTTGTTCTAGAGTTAAGGTTAAATCTTGTAGAGTATTTATTATTTCTTGAAAGGAAATGAGTTAAATTTATTCTCTTATTTACTGGAAAAGAAATAGAACTGAATTTGCATGCATGCAAGGGCTGAAATATAAAAGCACTTAGGATTATACATGGAAATGTAAAAAGTATTTTAATTAAATCTATGATCCTACTTTATCTGTGATTCTATTTTAAATGCAAAAAATAAAATCTAAAATTATCAAAATCATTTCTATAGTTTAAGTTAAGGAATTCTTTATTTAATATAGTTGTTGTTTTAGGATTAGTTAATTCTATTATTTATTCCATTATAGAAAATACATCTAAATCATTTAAGTAGTTACTGTAGATTTTTGCAAGCTTGCCTATTTAATAAATGCGGGAAATAAATATCTTAACTTATTATAGTTTCATTTAAATAAAATTTGTAATTATTAGGTTGCTGGAAAATTTGTTAAACTTAGTCCTTGATAGAGTTGAAGTTAGGTATTTTTGTTAAACACTAGCATTATTTATTTACAGAAAATAATATCTACAGTAAACAGATTTATTACTTTACTTTTGCCTGTAATTGAAATTAGAATCTTTCATAGATTCTGTTTTATGATAAGAAAAAAAAATATATAGTTATATAAAAATAGATATAGTCATATACATGTAGATTTCATGTATATACCTATATATTCATACATAAAATATATCATAAAATTACCTGCGAAATAAATGCATATATAAATATAAATATATATATATAAATATATATATATATAAATATATATATATATGAATATATACATATAAAAATGTATATAAATATATATATAAATATTTATATAAATATATTTATACCTATTTGCACCTAAAAATGTATATATATATATATATATATATATATATATATATATATATATATATATATATATATATATATATATATATATATATATATATATATATATATATATATATATATATATTATATTTAAAAAAATAAAAAATAAAAATAAAGAAAAAAAAAATAGAGCAAAGGGAAATGGGGAAAGGAAAGGGGCGGGCCTCGGCCGCACAGGGCATGCAGTCCTTGTGCGGGCCACGTCCCTCACAGAGGCCGCAACCTCTGTGCGGGCCATGTCCCTCATAGGGGCCTGCGGCTCCCTGTGTGGGTCGTGCTCCGCACCAGTGTTCGCAGCCACTGTGCAGGCCGCGACTCACACAGCGGCCAAGGCCACTGTGTGGGCCACAACCCCAATAGTGGGTCATCCCACTGGTGGCGCCTCCTCTGCCAAATCGCTATGGCCACCGCATAAAACCTTCGTTCGGGCCTGCATAATCAATAAGCATAAAAAAATATAAAACCCTAGCTCAATTAGAGCTAGGGTAAAAGGATAATAAAGAAATAGGAAAAAAAAAATATAAAGAGGTTTATTTTATACTGTATTTTAAATTTAGGGTTTGCATGGGGATTTTCCTAAAGAAGTGGAAATTAATATAATATTTAAATATATATATATATATATATTGAGTTTGAAAGAGAATAAGACAATTTTGGATTAAATATTTTAATATGTGATTATAAATTATATTTGTTTTTTTTAATAAACATATGGGGTTATGTTTAAGTTATGAAAATTGTTTTGTTTGAAATTTAATAGAACTTTATATTCAGTTGGGTAAAGATAATTTGTCTATTGGGAAATATTTACGCTTTATAGGAAAATAATTATTACCAATTTAATTGAACCTTAGTCGATTTAGTTTAATCTTATTTTAATTAATGTTGAATAAATTATCGACTTTTATGATCTAAGAGTTAGGACTAAATTAATTAGTTTCCTAGTGAAAAATACAAGTATTGGTTATTGGAAATTAATTTTATCTTCATCTACTATTTTAATGAGTTTGATTTAAATAATCTATTGACTAAGTTTGATGAGAAAATAAATTAAACCATTTAGTATTCCGCAAATATATTTTAAATTAATTTCGTTACTTGATTTTAAAAAAAAATTATCCCGTTCTTGCCCTAAATTTTGGGCATGACAAAAGTTTAATTTATACCATCCCTCCTTGGGCAGTTCCCATTTACATTCCAATCTATCCTGGTTACTAGCCAATAGGGATAACTTTAAGAAACCACCCCCCGATCAAAAGTGTAAAATCCTTTCGAATCAAATATTATTTT